>NC_057798.1:84285856-84429650 GCF_018294505.1 Triticum aestivum
CTTCAGTTAGCAGCAGTAGCGAAGGAATCGCTCGATCGGGTTCAGTTAACAGCCATCGATCGATCGCTCGGGTTCAGTAACATGTAGCCTGCAGTGCAAGCGCTCGGGTTTAGTTAGAGCCCAATGCCTCGCTCGGGTTCAGTTAGATTCAACGCCTCGCACACACGCGCGTATGTGTACGAGAGAAACGCGCATCGCTCGGCCCCCGACCTCCCACCGTAACCGGGAACTCTCCAAAAATTTCGGAGCTACTCGTTTTGATGCTACTCGTTGTATTGTATCCAACAAGCTTGAGTTTGCTCAATTCGGAGCTCATTTGCAGAAGTTATGGCAGTTCTAGTTTTATCATTTCCCTCTGTTGTCTTCTCTGCAAAATGAAGGACTCCTAGTGTTGCTGATCTGGGGCATGCGGTAGTACTGCTCTCCGGAGCGGTAGTACCGCAGGCCCTTGCGGTAGTACCGCAGTCCCCTGCGGTAGTACTGCAGGTGCTCGAGGTAGTACCGTTCTGTGGGAGCGGTAGTACTGTGGCCTCAGGCCAGGCGCAGCTGCTCGAGCGGTAGTAGAGGCGGATGTAATTTTTTACATCCGCGCCCTACGCGGTAGTACCGCGCCGCGGGTGCGGTAGTACCGTGGGCTCTAGCCAGGCTTAGCAGCATGAGCGGAAGTAGGGGCGGATGTAATTTTTTACATCCGCGCCGTACGCGGTAGTACCGCTCTTCGTGTGCGGTAGTACCGTGCCGAAGTTTTGCGCAGGTTCTCCCTCGGCGGAAGTAGGTACGGAAGTAATTTTTTACTTCCATGCTTTCTTTGCGCCTAGTGTTGCCTGCCTTACGGTAGTACCGTAGGGGCACGCGGTAGTACCGCTCCGGCGGTTCTACCGCTTGTTGCCCTGTGCAACAGGCCTTCATCTGGCCAGTGCTGCACATGCGGTAGTACTGCAACCTGCAGCGGTAGTACCGCAGCCGACCGCGGTAGTACCGCAGCTCCGTGCGGTAGTACCGCGTCGTGCGGGCTGAGTGAGGGGATAACGGTTGGATTTTCTCCCCACCTATAAAAGGGGGTCTTCTTCCCCATTGGGACTTTATCCTTTGAGCTCGTGTTCTTCCTCCATTGTTGACCTTCTTCGAGCTTGCTATCTCTCAATCCCTCCAATGATTCTTGCTAGTTCTTGAGGGAAAAGAGAGAGGAGATCTAGATCCAGGTTTCCACCAATCACTTTCTCCTCTTAGTGAGGGGAACCGCTTGGATCTAGATCTTGGAGTTCTTCGTGTTCTTCTTTCGTTCTTCCTCTCATTTTCCTCCCTAGCATTAGTTGCTTTGGTGGGATTTGGGAGAGAAGGACTTGGGCACTCCGTGTTCCCTTACCATTGCATTTGGCGCATCGGTTTGAGTTCTCCACGGTGATACGTGGAAGTGAAGTTTGAGAAGCTTATTACTCTTGGGTGCTTGGTGCCCTTGAGCTTGTTCCTCTTGGGTGCTTGGGCGCCCTAGATGGTTGGTGGTGTTCGGAGCTCAATCATTGTGGTGTAAAGCTCTGGGCAAGCGTCGGGGTCTCCAATTAGGTTGTGGACATCGCCCCGAGCATTGTTCCTCTTCGGTGCTTGGGCGCCCTAGACGGTTGGTGGTGTTCGGAGCTCAACCATTGTGGTGTAAAGCTCCGGGCAAGCGTCGAGGTCTCCAATTAGGTTGTGGACATCGCCCCGAGCATTTTGACGGGTTCCGGTGACCGCCCCCAAGGGTTGCCAAAGTGTACGGGTTCGGTGACCACCCCCAAGGGTTTCCATTTGTACGGGTTCGGTGACCGCCCTCAAGGGTCCCTTAGTGGAATTACGGCATCTTGCATTGTGCAAGGGCGTGAGGACATTACGGTGACCCTAGTGGCTTCTTGGGGAGCATTGTGCCTCCACACCGCTCCAAACGGAGATTAGCATCCGCAAGGTTGTGAACTTCGGGATACATCGTCGTCTCCCCGTGCCTCGGTTCTCTCTTACCCGAGCCCTTTACTTATGCACTTTACTTTGTGATAGCCATATTGTTCTTTGTCATATATCTTACTATCACATAGGTTCTTATCTTGCTTAGCATAAGTTGTTGGTGCACATAGGTGAGCCTAGTTGTTTTAGGTTTTGTGCTTGACAAATTAACCGTTAGGTTTATTCCACATTTGTTCAAGCCTAAACCGTAATTATTTTAAAGCGCCTATTCACCCCCCTCTAGGCGACATCCTCGATCTTTCAGTCGATGTCTTCGGAGTCGTAGTCACGCATGTCGGTTAAGTCGTCGATAGTGGCTATAAAGTGCGTGTGAAGGAAATATGCCCTAGAGGCAATAATAAAGTTATTATTTATTTCCTTATATCATGATAAATTTTTATTATTCATGCTAGAATTGTATTAACCGGAAACATGATACATGTGTGAATACATAGACAAACACAATGTCACTAGTATGCCTCTACTTGACTAACTCATTAATCAAAGATGGTTATGTTTCCTAACCATAGACATGAGTTGTCATTTGATTAAAGGGATCACATCATTAGGAGAATGATGTGATTGACTTGACACATTCCGTTAGCTTAGCACTTGATCGTTTAGTATGTTGCTACTGCTTTCTTCATGACTTGTACATGTTCCTAGAACTATGAGATTATGCAACTCCCGTTTACCGGAGGAACACTTTGTGTGCTACCAAACGTCACAACGTAACTGGGTGATTATAAAGGAGCTCTACAGGTGTCTCCAAAGGTACATGTTGAGTTGGCGTATTTCGAGATTAGGTTTTGTCACTCCGATTATCGGAGAGGTATCTCTGGGCCCTCTCGGTAATGCACATCACTATAAGCCTTGCAAGCAATGTAACTAATGAGTTAGTTACGGAATGATGCATTACATAACGAGTAAAGAGACTTGCCAGTAACGAGATTGAACTAGGTATTGAGATACCGACGATCGAATCTCGGGCAAGTAACATACCGATGACAAAGGGAACAACATATGTTGTTATGCGGTTTGACCGATAAAGATCTTCGTAGAATATATAGAAGCCAATATGAGCATCTAGGTTCCGCTATTGGTTATTGACCGGAAACGTGTCTCGGTCATGTCTACATAGTTCTCGAACCCGTAGGGTCCGCACGCCTAAAGTTTCAATGATGGTTATATTATGAGTTTATGAGTTTTGATGTACCGAAGGTTGTTCGGAGTCCCGTATGTGATCAAGGACATGACGAGGAGTCTTGAAATGGTCGAGACATGAAGATTGATATATTGGAAGCCTATATATGGATGTCGAAAGTGTTCCGGGTGAAATCGGGATTTTACCGGAGTACCGAGGGGTTACCGGAACCCCCAGGGGCTTAATGGGCCATAGTGGGCCTTAGTGGAGAAGAGGAGAGGAGGCCAGGGCTGGGCCGCGCGCCCCTCCCCCCTAGTCCGAATAGGACAAGGAGAGGGGGGCGGTGCCCCCCTTTCCTTCCTCTCTCTCCATCCTCTTTCCCCCCTTCTCCTAATCCAACAAGGAAGGAGGGAGTCTGAGGGAGTCCTGGACTAGGGGGTGTCCGGACAGCCGGACTATCATCGACGGCCGGACTCCAAGACCATGAATATACAAGATTGAAGACTTCGTCCCGTGTCCGGATGGGACTTTCCTTGGCGTGGAAGGCAAGCTTGGCGATACGGATATGTAGATCTCCTACCATTGTAACCGACTCTGTGTAACCCTAGCCCTCTCCGATGTCTATATAAACCGGAGGGTTTTAGTCCGTAGGACGACATAACCATTACAACAATCATACCATAGGCTAGCTTCTAGGGTTTATCCTCCTTGATCTCGTGGTAGATCCACTCTTGTACTACCCATATCATCAATATCAATCAAGCAGGAGTAGGGTTTTACCTCCATCGAGAGGGCCCGAACCTGGGTAAAAACATCGTGTCCCTTGTCTCCTGTTACCATCCGCCTAGACGCATAGTTCGGGACCCCCTACCCGAGATCCGCCGGTTTTGACACCGACATTGGTGCTTTCATTGAGAGTTCCTCTGTGCCGTCACCGATACTAAGGATGCCTCTACCCGTCTTCAAGGACGGTATCTTCGTCAAAGGAGCCCTGGCTGCCGGCCAAACTATCCGGCAAGGTGGTTTCCTTATGACCGCCTATTCGGCCACCGCTTCGATGATGACCTCTCAGGTCGTTAAAAGCAATCTTCGCGTCAGCTCGGAATTCGCCGAGCGGTTGGATCCAATAGAGCTCTCATCCGTAAACGAGCTCTTGGATCGCATCGCCGCCCTGGGAGTCGCTACAGACTACAATCAGATTGGGCTTAAAACCAATCTGAGAGAGATTAACTCTCCCCAGGTCACCCACCACGTTGCAGTGGTAGAGGAACAACGCGGCGACTCTTCTCCTGTACTGAAAACTAGTCATGTCCGGGCTCCCGAACCCTCCATGCCGGATTCCCGCGGAGGGACGGACTTCGATCAAGCACTGAACCTAAAGTCAGGCACCGGACCGGACTCGCTGGACAACACCCAGCAATCCAAGCTTCCAAATTTGGAAACTCCTCGGCCCTTGAGCCTCGAGATGGGTAGGGTTCCGGACTTAATTCCACCCACCCGCCCAGACATATGTGATCTATCTCTAATCCGGCAAGAGCCCGCTGAAACAGTACATCACTACTGGGCCAGATTCCTCCTGGTTATGGACAGGATAAAGGACTGCCGAGAGGAAAATGCAATCGCAATCTTTTGCAATAATTGCACGGACAAGGGAATCTTGAACGCCGTTAGCCGTCATGAAATTACACGCTTCGCCGACTTGGCGTCCATAGTACGAAAGTACTGTGCGATGGAGAGTTTCCGGAAAACCGAAAATAAGTTTTGGGACAATCCGGCCCCAAATACAACCCTAGTCCGCAACAAAATGGTGCATTACACTCAGGCACCAGGTACAAAAACCAAAAAGCAAAAACCCCATAAAGGGCACGGAACCGTACTGGAGGGATGGCTTAGCGGACCCTGTAAAATTCACAGTACAGAGGGCGCCATCCCAACACATAGCCTTCGAGCATGTTGGATATTACGGCAGGTTGCCAAAAGTGGCGAGGAGCTTCTAGCCCCAAAAAACCACTCCAACAATACCGGTATGGTATCAACAGTCTTCGAGACTTTCGCATCAAATAATATGCGGAAACGAACAATCCGCAACCTCGCCGAAGTCTACCAAGTAGCAACAACAAATCCATGGAGCGACACAGACATTACCTTCAACGCCAGTGACGAACCTAAATTCCGAACAGCCCGAGCACCAGCCGCATTGGTCCTTAGTCCAATAGTGGACGGCTTTCGACTTACCAAGGTACTCATGGATGGCGGCAGCGGATTAAACCTCATCTACGAGGAAACTCTTCAAAAAATGGAAATAGACTGGAGCCGCATTGAGCGAAGCAGCACAACCTTCAGAGGAATAATCCCTATCCAGGAAGCGCGCTACACCGGAAAAATCACACTCGATGTGGTGTGCGGCTCGCCGGACAATTACAGATCCGAAGAAGTCATGTTCCAAGTGGCCCCGTTCAACAGCGGATATCACGCTATATTAGGACGAGAGGCATTCACAATTTTTCAAGCCGTACCTCATTACGGGTACATGAAGCTTAAAATGCCTGGGCCCGGCGGAATAATCACTCTCGTTAGTGATCCGGACATAGCACTCCGCGCCGAAAACAAGACAGCCGCATTAGCCCTGGAGGCACTATCCGAAGCCCTAGCGGCAGAAGAACTCACCGCGCTACGCTCTACTGTGAATAGGGACGATGTGATACTCGATAAGAGATCCAAGTCCACCTCCTTTAAACCAGCGGACGAAATAGTAAAATTCCAGGTCCATCCAACGGACCCGACAAAGACGGCCTCCATCGGGGCACAGTTGATACCTGATGTAGATGCTGCACTGCGAGAATTCCTTCGGGAAAATTGGGACATTTTCGCCTGGCACCCTTCGGATATGCCCGGAATCCCACGCAGATTGGCAGAACACAGCCTAAACATCCTAAAAGGATTCAAGCCAGTCAAACAGGCTCTTCGACGATTTTCCGAACCCAAAAGACAGGCAATGGAAGAAGAGCTAGCCAAACTATTGGAAGCCGGATTCATCAGAGACATCAAACATCCGGATTGGCTAGCAAACTTGGTAATGGTACCAAAGAAGGACAAATCATGGCGCCTATGTGTCGATTTTAAAGACCTCAACAAGGCCTGCCCAAAGGATCCCTTCCCCCTCCCCCGCATCGACCAGATAATCGATGCTACCGCAGGACACGATTCATTGTGCTTCCTTGACGCATACTCCGGCTACCATCAAATCAAGATGGCGGAGGCGGACCAAGCCGCAACGGCATTCATCACTCCATATGGACCATTCTGCTTCAACACGATGCCCTTAGGACTTAAAAACACCGGCGCAACATATCAGCGCATGATTCAAACATGTCTGGCCACCCAGATCGGCAAAACAGTAGAGGCATACGTAGCCGACGTAGTCGTCAAAACCAAACACGTCGAAACTCTAGTAGACGACTTGAGACTTACATTCGACAACCTCAGAGCATATGACATCAAGCTGAATCCGGAAAAATGCGTCTTCGGCATACCAGCCAGAAAGCTCCTGGGCTTCATTGTATCCGGCAGAGGAATCGAAGCGAACCCAGCCAAGATTCGAGCTCTGTCACAGCTGGATATCCCAAAGGACCTCAAACAAATACAAAAATTGACTGGATGCGTAGCGGCTCTAAGCCGCTTTATCTCCCGTCTAGGAGAAAAGGCATTGCCCCTCTATCGCCTCCTCAGGCGCACCGAACACTTCGAGTGGACGGATGCTGCCACTGCCGGACTCGAAGAAATAAAAGCCATATTGGCAACAAATCTGGTCCTGACTGCGCCTAACCTGGGCGAACCAATGTTGTTATACATTGCGGCAACACATCAAGTTGTAAGCGCGGTACTCGTCGTCGAACGAGAGGCAGAAGGGCATAAATTCCCTCTTAATGCCCTGCAAGTCCCGTTACCCGCACTATCAAAAGATAGCGTATGCGGTGTTCATGGCATCCCGGAAGCTCCGACACTACTTCCAAGAGTGTTTGATAACAGTGGCCTCCGAAGTACCCCTCAACGACATTATAAACAACCGCGATGCGACGGGCAGGATTGCAAAATGGGCCATTGAGCTCTTACCATTCGATATAACTTACAAACCTCGGCGAGCTATAAAGTCGCAAGTTTTGGCTGACTTTGTCGCTGAATGGACCGAAGCTGAACTCCCCAAAGAGTACGGCGCATACTCCAATTGGATTATGCACTTCGACGGCTCCAAAATGTTGGCCGGATTGGGGGCTGGCGTCGTATTGATGTCCCCAACCGGGGACACAGTCCAATACGTACTTCAGATAATGTACACGAGCTCCAACAACGTAGCCGAATACGAGGCCCTTTTACATGGCCTCCGGATGGCAATCTCCATGGGCATTCAACGCCTAGAGGTGCGTGGGGATTCCAACCTTGCAATATCCCAAGTAAATGGAGACTTTGATGCCAAGGATCCGAAAATGGCAGCCTATCGTAATGTTGTCCTAAAAATGTCAGCTCGGTTTGAAGGACTTGAATTCCACCACGTAGCCCGGGATAATAACCAAGCAGCCGACATATTGGCACGCATTGGCGCAAAACGTGATGATGTCCCTCCAAACATCTTCCTGGAATGGCTCTTTAAGCCATCCGTACTATGGGAAGAGGAGTCCGGAAATAACAAACCAGAAGCAGCTGCACCAACCGAGACAAAACAACCTGACATAATTGGCGACTCAGCCGATGAAATAACACCTTCAGCCCACAAAATAATGGCAGTAATCGCCCCGTGGACAGAACCATTCCTAGCCTACTTGCTTAGGCAGGAACTCCCCGAAGACCAAAATGAGGCCCACTGCATAGCTCGGCAATCTAAAGCCTACAAGGTCCATGAGGGAGAACTTTATAAGAAAAGCACAACCGGAGTCCTTCAAAGGTGTATCTCCAAAGAGGAAGGGCGAGACCTTCTGGCTGAAATTCATGCCGGACTAGGCGGACACCACGCTGCAGCTCGGGCCCTTGTAGGAAAGGCATTCCGTACAGGATTTTATTGGCCGACGGCCCGGGCAGACGCTCAGGACTTAGTCCAAAGATGCGTCGGTTGTCAGCTCTTTGCTAATCAGAGCCATATGCCACCCACCTCCCTCAAAACTATACCCATTACCTGGTCGTTCGTGGTCTGCGGGCTTGACATGGTTGGACCCCTTAAAGGGGGAACCCACAAGCAAAGGTACCTATTGGTCATGGTGGATAAATTCACCAAATGGATAGAGGCCAAGCCAGTTAAAACGGCAGAGTCCGGACCAGTGATAGACTTCATATCCGGGGTAGTACACCGTTATGGTGTCCCCCATAGCATCATTACCGATAACGGCACGAACTTCACGGTCGATGAGGTTAAAGCATGGTGCAAAAATATGGGCATTAAGCTTGATTACGCTTCAGTCTATCATCCTCAAACCAACGGTCAAGTGGAACGAGCAAATGGTCTAATAATGAGCGGCATCAAACCCAGGCTAGTGCGGTCCCTGATGAAATCGGACACGCACTGGGTGGAGGAGCTCGACTCCGTACTCTGGGGGCTGTGGACAACGCCAAACCGTACTACCGGATTCACACCATTCTTTATGGTATACGATGCAGAGGCAGTTCTGCCCTGCGACATCATTCATGACTCACCCCGAGTGCGCATGTATGAAGAAAGAGAAGCCGAGTTGGATTGGCAGGACAGCTTGGACGCATTGGAGGAAGAACATGACGTTGCTAAGGCTCGTTCCGCGTTTTATCAGCAGCAGGCTCGAAGATACCAAAGCAGAGAAGTATGGGCTAAGACCTACAATGTCGGCGAACTAGTTCTACGCCTGCCGGACAAGAAGAAGGACAAGCTCAAGCCCAAATGGGAAGGCCCCTTCATTATCGATCAAGTCTTGACCGGCGGGGCGTACCGTCTACGAAATGCGTCGGACAACCGACTCGAGCCGAACCCATGGAACGCAGCCCGCCTCCAAAGATTCTACGCCTAGCGCCGGACTAAGAGTTCGTCCCCTTCCCCCGCCCAAATTTTTTACACTTTGGCTGCCTTTTGTTTCTCTTTTTTCTCTCGACCCTTTTCATAAAAGCCTTAAAAGGCCTACTTGCGCATTGTTCGCACACAATTGATGCGCTAGCCGCACTCACTATACCTGGGGGCTTCTTTACCAGAAGCTTAATTATCAGGGCTTCATGCCCAGCACATGTCTCACACTTCCACGTGTACCTTTTATTCACCATTATATGCATCGATATGACTTAAGTTTTGGCCAAGCTGGGTTGCCTGGCTCCTGTGCTTACCCCTACATTCCCGATTGTTCGGCTAGGAGGTAAAGGGAGCACCTCTGCGATTGTTACTGCCGGGTCAGCCGGATGTGTACCTTAGACTGGGTGAAGCCGAAAGCTAGCGTTCTTAAGGGAATACTCGGTCGGTGACTTGAAAGATGATTTTTTACCTATTTATTTATCTGCCCCCAGATGTTTTCCTTCTCTTTTTGCAGTCCGGACATGCACTTTAGGGCATGCCTCCCAGGGAAAGGAACCCCTAACGGAACTATTCTCCCTGGAAGATGTTTCTTACTAACCATGTAATATAACATAACTAGTTGGGCACTTGTCTGATAAAGCACTAATGACCCCTACGCCTGGTCTCCATGCATACCCTGGTTGTTTCTTAACCAAGAAGGTATTCGGACACACTCCGGACTCTAGGGTCCCGAGGTCGAAGCAAAAAGGTCGGCAAAGACAAATGATCTACAATCCAGCTAGAAGGCATTTTATATGTCATTTTAAAATACATTGTCAAATCGACTGACTGTATTCTTCCTCAATCCCGTCTAACAGGCTGTCTAATTTACAGTCCCGTTGGGAAAATTTAGCGGCCAATTCTACTTGGCCGTATACTAAACTCACAGGGATCTCCTTCCCATCGGGCCCCACAGGTCCGACCTCGGCCATGTGGTTGGGATCCTCCTTCTTGTACCGCGTCTTCACCATGGCCTAGGCCTCCCTGGCACCTTGGCGGCAGGCCGAAATCTTCCATAAACGGAAGCGCTGCCGCACTCCCTGAAGCTTCTCCGCAAGCTCTCCAATGCCCTCGGGTAGGGAGAGGGATGGCCATAAAGCCTGGACGACGCTGCTCATTGCCTGCCGAACTCGTTCGAGCAGTTGTACCAGCTCGGGAAGCTGATCACCCGTTGATACGGGCATCTCCTCCGCAGGGCGACCTGTGAGTATAGCTGCAGACATATTTTGTCAATTAACTTCCTCGCTGAACTCTTCTTTTCGAAGGAGTTCGCTCAAGCACTTACCATAGATGCCGCGACGAAGCCGCTCATTCTCCTTAACGGAGCCAGACAGCTCGGCCCGAACGCCTTTCAGCTCCTCTCCAAGCTGGGTGTGGGCATCCTGGAGCTTGTTCCTTTCCTGCTGCACCCTCGTCAGCACTCTCTCGCCAGCCTTCAGCTGGCGCGGTAGTTCTTGCCTGTCCGGATCCTGTCCGGCAGCACCTGCAAAGTCATTATTAGACTTGCGCGCACGCCGCACACCACTTATCTTTTTAACAAAAAAATATATAACAATGTGTTACCAGGAGGGGTCCCTGCGTCTCCTCCTGTGGCAGCCAGTGCGGCCTCAAGTTGGGCCTTACACTCTTGCAGCTCCTGAGACAGTTGGGTATTCTTCTTCGTAAGATCCTACATTTCAATTGATCCTTAAATCAGTTAATATAACTACTTTAAGTCTCGGGGGCTACTGGCATATACAACTATTAAAATCTCTTACCCGTATGTCCTTTACATACTGCTCCGTGGCTCTGGTTAAACAATCTTGAGCAGCACGGAGGTGCGCATCCCCCGTGTTAAAGGCATCCAACTCCTCAGGGGAGAAGCACGCGTCACGAAAAACTGTCTGGCGACGCCTGTGGTTCATGGCGCTCTCCACCTCAGATTTGGTGGCGGACAGTCTGTCGGCATCCTCCGTTGGAGAAGTATCCGGCTCGCGCCTTGCGCTCGCCTCCCCCTACAGACCAGGTGCTGGAGCTTGGCTGGTAGAGGCTGGGTTGGCAACCTCTATGTCCGCAGTCCGGCGGGCGCTTTTTCTTCTACAAAAGTTATGAGCATTTAAACACTTCCTAGGAACGTTGCTCTAAAATAACGAGCCGTGAGCTATACCTTTGCGGCGACGTTTCAACCCGCGCCGCGCTCCTCTTCCGCCTACTGGGCCGGACTGACCCTTGTTGGTCAGCCGCCGTGGGCTCGGCTTCCCGCCTTGAAGGCGCCTCCTGCAAAACACCATCGTATACGGTGGTCAGAAATGAGCAAGGAAAAAATAATGGTGTCAGGACTTCGGTCACAATCACCTGGGAAGCCGGATATAGTCTGGGGTAGTTAGCCGTAATGGCGACTAAAGCATTATCCATGCTGAGCTGGTGGAACACCCCGTCGATCAGCTCCACCTTTATGTCCGGGTCCTCTTCAAAGGCCGGATCCTGGGATCTCTTTGGATCCTCGGGTTGCGGAGCTGGACTAAGCATGCCCTCCACAACCCGACACAGCTCCTGCGTCAAAAGCATAATATAAGAAACTTAAACTTTGAAAGCATGGGTCGGGCACACAAAGTGTTCGCTTACCCAACGCCGAGGGTTATTCATGGAGAACCCGTTCAACGGGCTCGTCTGGAGGAAATCCTCCTTCTCCCCCTTGTACAGGCCGGACAGGATCTTCGCCAGGTCTTCGGCCGATCCCGGCCCTTTGCGGCCATGACGGGTGGCATCGTCCTCCCCATTGAAATCCCACATAGGGTGGCCCCTGTATTGCAGCGGCTGCACCCCCCGCATAATGCATGTTGCCATGACTCCAATCATGGTCAACCCAGAATGGGCCAGTAACCTTATCCGGCCCATCAAATATGGACGCTCTTGTCTTCCTCCAGTTGGGGGCTCCGTGGGCGCCAGCTAAGGCGTTTCTTCAAAGGAGCATTACTGAACTCCGGGAGGCTGATCCGAACAGGGTCCGGCAGCGGACCGTCTTCTATGTAAAACCATTCTGAAGGCCAGTCTTCGGACACCTTCTTAGGGGTTCCGGATGGGTATCCGGTCCCGGCGATGCGCCATATTTCGGCACCTCCTACTTGGTATATGGACCCCTCGTGAGAGCGGGGTACAAGGCAGAATAACCTCTTCCACAGCACGAAATGGGGCTCGACGCCCAGAAATAGATCGCAAAGAGCTACGTAACCCGCAATATGCAGGATAGAGGCGGGCGTGAGGTGATGGAGCTGGAGTCCATAGAACTCCAGGAGCCCGCGGAGGAACGGGTGTATAGGAAGTCCGAGCCCCCTTATCAGATAGGGGACGAAGCATACCCGCTCCCCTTTGTTGGGACTCGGGGTAGCCTCCGCTTGCTTCCCACCTTGGTAGGTGGCCAGCCCGGCTCGAACCGGGACCATGAAGGCCGGAGGGAGATATCCCTCCGCTTGGAGCGTCACCAGCTCGTTATGCGGGACAGAACATCTCCGCCAATCTCCCGGCAGAGGGCTGGGAGAGCGAGAGGAGGAGCCGCGTCGACGGTCCATGATGGAATGGATTTTTGTTCAGAGGCGCTCCGATGAGTACTCGCGGAAGGAAGACGGTGTGATTTGGATCTGGATTCTTGCCTCTCTTATAGGCAGATTATTTGTGCAGCTAGGGGGTAAAACACAAAAGATACCCTGGCTTTTCGCATTCGTGCCACGCGGGGAAGAAGGCCATTATTGGGCGTGGAAGCCAAGAAGCGCAACATTGATGAGGAAGCCGGACACTGTTCGGCAGGTACATGGAACTTAAAGGAGAACCCGCCTTGCAACGCCGAAGATTACATACGTGCTGGACTTATCGTCATTGAAGCCTGGTTTGGGGGCTACTGAGGGAGTCCTGGACTAGGGGGTGTCTGGACAGCCGGACTATCATCGACAGCCGGACTCCAAGACCATGAACATACAAGATTGAAGACTTCGTCCTGTGTCCAGATGGAACTTTCCTTGGCGTGGAAGGCAAGCTTGGCGATACGGATATGTAGATCTCCTACCATTGTAACCGACTCTGTGTAACCCTAGCCCTCTCCGGTGTCTATATAAACTGGAGGGTTTTAGTCCGTAGGATGACATAATCATTACAACAATCATACCATAGGCTAGCTTCTAGGGTTTAGCCTCCTTGATCTCGTGGTAGATCCACTCTTGTACTACCCATATCATCAATATCAATCAAGCAGGAGTAGGGTTTTACCTCCATCGAGAGGGCCCGAACCTGGGTAAAAACATCGTGTCCCTTGTCTCCTGTTACCATCCGCCTAGACGCACAGTTCGGGACCCCCTACCCGAGATCCGCCGGTTTTGACACCGACAGAGTCCTACTCCCGGTGGGAGTAGGACTCCCCTTGGCGCGCCTCCTCCCTGGCCGGCCGCCCCCTCCCCCCTTGCTCCTTTATATACAGGAACAGGGGGGCACCTCTAGAGACACAACAACAGATCATTGATCTCTTAGCCGTGTGCGGTGCCCCCTCCACCATAGTCCTCCTCGATAATATTGTAGCGGTGCTTAGGCGACGCCCTGCAACGGTAGAACATCATCATTGTCACCACATCATCATGCTGACGGAACTCTCCCTCGACACTCGGCTGGATCGGAGTTCGAGGGACGTCATCGAGCTGAACGTGTGCTAGAACTTGGAGGTGTCGTGCTTTCGGTGCTTGATCGGTCGGGCCGTGAAGACGTACGACTACATCAACTGCGTTGTTCTAACGCTTCCGCTTTCAGTCTACGAGGGTACGTGGACAACACTCTCCCCTCTCATTGCTATGCATCACCATGATCTTGCGTATGCGTAGGAAATTTTTTGAAATTACTACGTTCCCCAACAGTGGCATCCGAGCCTGGTTTTATGCGTAGATGTTATATGCACGAGTAGAACACACGTGAGTTGTGGGCGATACAAGTCATACTTCTTACTAGCATGTCATACTTTGGTTCGGCGGTATTGTTGGATGAAGTGGCCCGGACCGACATTACGAGTACGCTTACGCGAGACTGGTTCTACCGACGTGCTTTGCACATAGCTGGCTGGCGGGTGTCAGTTTCTCCAACTTTAGTTGAACCGAGTGTGGCTACGCCTGGTCCTTGAGAAGGTTAAAACAGGACTAACTTGACGAACTATCATTGTGGTTTTGATGCGTAGGTAAGAACGGTTCTTGCTCAGCCTGTAGCAGCCACATAAAATTTGCAACAACAAAGTAGAGGACGTCTAACTTGTTTTTGCAGGGCATGTTGTGATGTGATATGGTCAAGCTGTGATGCTATATTTTATTGTATGAGATGATCATGTTTTGTAACCGAGTTATCGGCAACTGGCAGGAGCCATATGGTTGTCGCTTTATTGTATGCAATGCAAACGCCCTGTAATTGCTTTACTTTATCACTAAGCGGTAGCGATAGTCGTAGAAGCAATAGGTGGCGAAACGACAACGACGCTATGATAGAGATCAAGGTGTCGCGCCGGTGACGATGGTGATCACGACAGTGCTTCAGAGATGGAGATCACAAGCACAAGATGATGATGGCCATATCATATCACTTATATTGATTGCATGTGATATTTATCCTTTATGCATCTTATTTTGCTTTGATTGATGGTAGCATTATAAGATGATCTCTCACTAAATTTCAAGGCATAAGTGTTCTCCCTAAGTATGCACCGTTGCGAAAGTTCTTCGTGCTGAGACACCACGTGATGATCGGGTGTGATAGGCTCTACATTCAAATACAACGGGTGCAAATAGTTGCACACACGGAATACTCAGGTTAAACTTGACAAGCCTAGCATATACAGATATGGCCTCGGAACACTATGACCGAAAGGTCGAAAGTGAATCATATAGTAGATATGATCAACATAGTGATGTTCACCATTGAAAACTACTCCATCTCACGTGATGATTGGACATGGTTTAGTTGATTTGGATAACGTGATCACTTAGAAGATTAGAGGGATGTCTATCTAAGTGGGAGTTCTTTAGTAATATGATTAATTGAACTTAAATTTATCATGAACTTAGTACCTGATAGTATTTTGCCTGTCTATGTTTGTTGTAGATAGATGGCTCGTGCTGTTGTTCCGTTGAATTTTAATGCGTTCCTTGAGAAAGCTAAGTTGAAAGATGATGGTAGCAATTACACGGACTAGGTCCATAACCTGAGGATTATCCTCATTGCTGCACAGAAGAATTACATCCTGGAAGCACCGCTGGGTGCCAGGCCTGCTGCAGATGCAACTGACGACGTTAAGAACGTCTGGCAGAGCAAAGCTGATGACTACTCGATAGTTCAGTGTGCCATGCTTTACAGCTTAGAACCGGGACTTCAATGATGTTTTGAACGTCATGGAGAATATGAGATGTTCCAGGAGTTGAAGTTAATATTTCAAGCAAATGCCTAGATTGAGAGATATGAAGTCTCCAATAAGTTCTACAGCTGCAAGATGGAAGAGAATAGTTCTGTCAGTGAACATATACTCAAAATGTCTGGGTATAATAATCACTTGATTCAACTAGGAGTTAATCTTCCTGATGATAGTGTCATTGACAGAATTCTTCAATCAATGCCACCAAGCTACAAGAGCTTCGTGATGAACTATAATATGCAAGGGATGGACAAGACTATTCCCGAGCTATTCGCAATGCTAAAGGCTGCGGAGGTAGAAATCAAGAAGGAGCATCAAGTGTTGATGGTCAATAAGACCACCGGTTTCAAGAAAAAGGGTAAAGGGAAGAAGAAGGGGAACTTCAAAAAGAACGGCAAACAAGTTGCCGCTCAAGAGAAGAAACCCAAATCTGGACCTAAGCCTGAGACTGAGTACTTCTACTGCAAGCAGACTGGTCACTGGAAGCGGAACTGCCCCAAGTATTTGGCGGATAAGAAGGATGGCAAGGTGAACAAAGGTATATGTGATATACATGTTATTGATGTGTACCTTACTAATGCTCACAGTAGCACCTGGGTATTTGATATTGGTTCTGTTGCTAATATTTGCAACTCTAAACAGGGACTACGGATTAAGCGAAGATTCGCTAAGGACGAGGTGACGATGCGCGTGGGAAATGGTTCCAAAGTCGATGTGATCGCGGTCGGCACGCTACCTCTACATCTACCTTCGGGATTAGTTTTAGACCTGAATAATTATTATTTGGTGCCAGCGTTCAGCATGAACATTATATCTGGATCTTGTTTGATGCGAGACGGTTATTCATTTAAATTAGAGAATAATGGTTGTTCTATTTATATGAGTAATATCTTTTATGGTCATGCACCCTTGAAGAGTGGTCTATTTTTATTAAATCTCGATAGTAGTGATACACATATTCATAATGTTGAAGCCAAAAAGATGCAGAGTTGATAATGATAGTGCAACTTATTTGTGGCACTGCCGTTTAGGTCATATTGGTGTAAAGCGCATGAAGAAACTCCATACTGATGGACTTCTGGAATCACTTGATTATGAATCACTTGGTACTTGCGAACCGTGCCTCATGGGCAAGATGACTAAAACGCCGTTCTCCGGAACTATGGAGCGAGCAACTGATTTGTTGGAAATCATACATACTGATGTGTGTGGTCCAATGAATACTGAGGCTCGCGGTGGGTATCGTTATTTTCTCACCTTCACAGATGATTTGAGCAGATATGGGTATATCTACTTAATGAAACACAAGTCTGAAACATTTGAAAAGTTCAAAGAATTTCAGAGTGAAGTGGAAAATCATCGTAACAAGAAAATAAAGTTTCTACGATCTGATCGTGGAGGAGAATATTTGAGTTACGAGTTTGGTTTACATTTGAAACAAATGCGGAATAGTTTCGCAACTCACGCCGCCCGGAACACCAAAACGTAATGGTGTGTCCGAACGCCGTAATCGTACTTTATTAGATATGGTGCGATCTATGATGTCTCTTACTGATTTACCGCTACCGTTTTGGGGTTATGCTTTAGAGACGGTCGCATTCACGTTAAATAGGGCACCATCAAAATCTGTTGAAACGACGCCTTATGAACTGTGGTCTGGCAAGAAACCAAAGTTGTCGTTTCTTAAAGTTTGGGGTTGTGATGCTTATGTGAAGAAACTTCAACCAGATAAGCTCGAACCCAAATCGGAGAAATGTGTCTTCATAGGATACCCAAAAGAGACTATTGGGTACACCTTCTATCACAGATCTGAAGGCAAGACTTTTGTTGCTAAATTCGGATCCTTTCTAGAGAAGGAGTTTCTCTCGAAAGAAGTGAGTGGGAGGAAAGTAGAACTTGATGAGGTAACTATACCCGCTCCCTTATTGGAAAATAGTTCATCACATAAACCGGTTCCTGTGACGACTACACCAATCAGTGAGGAAACTAATGATATTGATCATGAAACTTCAGATCAAGTTACTACAGAACCTCGTAGGTCAACCAGAGTAAGATCCGCTCCAGAGTGGTACGGTAATCCTATTCTGGAAGTCATGTTACTTGACCATGGCGAACCTAAGAACTATGAGGAAGCGATGATGAGCCCAGATTCCGCAAAATGGCTTGAGGCCATGAAATCTGAGATGGGATCCATGTATGAGAACAAAGTATGGACTTTGGTTGACTTGCCCGATGATCGGCAAGCCATCAAGAATAAATGGATCTTCAAGAAGAAGACTGACGCTGATGGTAATGTAACTGTCTACAAAACTCGACTTGTTACGAAAGGTTTTCGACAAGTTCAAGGAGTTGACTACGATGAGACCTTCTCACCGTAACGATGCTTAAGTCTATCCGAATCATGTTAGCAATTGCCGCATTTTATGATTATGAAATATGGCAAATGGATGTCAAAACTGCATTCCTGAATGGATTTCTAGAAGAAGAGTTGTATATGATGCAACCAGAAGGTTTTGTCGATCCAAAAGGTGCTAACAAAGTGTGCAAGCTCCAGCGATCCATTTATGGACTGGTGCAAGCCTCTCGGAGTTGGAATAAATGCTTTGATAGTGTGATCAAAGCATATGGTTTTATACAGACTTTTGGAGAAGCATGTATTTACAAGAAAGTGAGTGGGAGCTTTGTAGCATTTCTGATATTATATGTAGACGACATATTGTTAATTGGAAATGATATAGAATTTCTGGATAGCATAAAAGGATACTTGAATAAAAGTTTTTCGATGAAAGACCTCGGTGAAGCTGCTTACATATTGGGCATAAAGATCTATAGAGATAGATCAAGACGCTTAATTGGACTTTCACAAAGCACATACCTTGATAAAGTTTTGAAGAAGTTCAAAATGGACCAAGGAAAGAAAGGGTTCTTACCTGTATTACAAGGTGTGAAGTTGAATCAGACTCAACGCCCGACCACAGCAAAAGATAAAGAGAAAATGAAAGATGTTCCCTATGCTTCAGCCATATGCTCTCTCAAGTATGCAATGCTGTGTACCAGACCTGATGTATGCTTAGTTTAGCAGGGAGGTACCAAAGTAATCCAGGAGTGGATCACTGGACAGTGGTCAAGAATATCCTGAAATTCCTGAAAAGGACTAAGGATATGTTTCTCGTTTATGGAGGTGACAAAGAACTAGTCATAAATGGTTACGTTGATGCAAGCTTTGACACTGATCCGGACGATTCTAAATCGCAAACCGGATACGTGTTTATATTGAACGGTGGAGCTGTCAGTTGGTGCAGTTCTAAACAAAGCGTCGTGGCGGGATCTACATGCGAAGCGGAGTACATAGCTGCTTCGGAAGCAGCAAATGAAGTAGTCTGGATGAAGGAGTTCATTTCCGATCTAGGTGTCATACCTAGTGCATCGGGACCTATGAAGATATTCTATGACAATACTGGTGCAATTGCCTTGGCAAAGGAATCCAGATTTCACAAGAGGACCAAGCACATCAAGAGACGCTTCAATTCCATCCGGGACCAAGTCCAGGTGGGAGACATAGAGATTTGCAAGATACATACAGATCTGAATGTTGCAGACCCATTGACTAAGCCTCTTCCACGAGCAAAACATGATCAGCACCAAGGCTCCATGGGTGTTAGAATCATTACTGTGTAATCTAGATTACTGACTCTAGTGCAAGTGGGAGACTGAAGGAAATATGCCCTAGAGGCAATAATAAAGTTATTATTTATTTCCTTATATCATGATAAATGTTTATTATTCATGCTAGAGTTGTATTAACCAGAAACATGATACATGTGTGAATACATAGACAAACATAATGTCACTAGTATGCCTCTACTTGACTAGCTCATTAATCAAAGATGGTTATGTTTCCTAACCATAGACATGAGTTGTCATTTGATTAACAGGATCACATCATTAGGAGAATGATGTGATTGACTTGACCCATTCTGTTAGCTTAGCACTTGATAGTTTAGTATGTTGCTACCGCTTTCTTCATGACTTATACATGTTCCTACAACTATGAGATTATGCAACTCCCGTTTATCGGAGGAACACTTTGTGTGCTACCAAACGTCACAATGTAACTGGGTGATTATAAAGGAGCTCGACAGGTGTCTCCAAAGGTACATGTTGAGTTGGCATATTTCGAGATTAGGTTTTGTCACTTCGATTGTCGGAGAGGTATCTCTGGGCCCTCTCGGTAATGCACATCACTATAAGCCTTGCAAGCAATGTAACTATGAGTTAGTTACGGAATGATGCATTACACAACGAGTAAAGAGACTTGCCGGTAACGAGATTGAACTAGGTATTGAGATACCGACGATCGAATCTCGGGCAAGTAACATACCGATGACAAAGGGAACAACCTATGTTGTCATGCGGTCTGACCGATAAAGATCTTCGTACAATATGTAGGAGCCAATATGAGCATCCAGGTTCCGTTATTGGTTATTGATCGGAAACGTGTCTCGGTCATGTCTACATAGTTCTCGAACTCGTAGGGTCTGCACGCTTAAAGTTTCAATGACGGTTATATTATGAGTTTATGAGTTTTGATCTACCGAAGGTTGTTCGGAGTCCCGGATGTGATCACGGATATGACGAGGAGTCTCGAAATGGTCGAGACATGAAGATTGATATATTGGAAGCCTATATTTGGATGTCGGAAGTGTTCCGGGTGAAATCGGGATTTTATCGGAGTACCGAGGGGTACCGGAACCCCCCGGGGGCTTAATGGGCCATAGTGGGCCTTAGTGGAGAAGAGGAGAGGAGGCCCGGGCTAGGCCGCGCGCCCCTCCCCCCCTAGTCCGAATAGGACAAGGAGAGGGGGCGGCGCCCCCCCCCCCTTTCCTTCCTCTCTCTCCCTCCTCTTTCCCCCTTCTCCTAATCCAACAAGGAAGGAGGGAGTCCTACTCCCGGTGGGAGTAGGACTCCCCTTGGCGCGCCTCCTCCCTGGCCGGCCGCCCCCTTCCCCCTTGCTCCTTTATATACGGGGGCAGGGGCACCTTTAGAGACACAACAACAGATCATTGATCTCTTAGCCGTGTGCGGTGCCCCCCTCCACCATAGTCCTCCTCGATAACATTGTAGCGGTGCTTAAGCGAAGCCCTACGACTGTAGAACATCATCATCGTCACCACGCCGTCATGCTGACGGAACTCTCCCTCGACACTCAGCTGGATCGGAGTTCCAGGGACGTCATCGAGCTGAATGTGTGCTAGAACTCGGAGGTGCCGTGCTTTCGGTGCTTGATCGGTCGGGCCATGAAGACGTACGACTACATCAATCGCATTGTTCAAACGCTTCCTCTTTCGGTCTACGAGGGTACGTGGACAACAGTCTCCCCTCTCGTTGCTGTGCATCACCATGATCTTGCGTATGCGTAGGAAATTTTTTGAAATTACTACGTTCCCCAATAGGGTGGTGGGTGGGGAACGAATTTCTTTATCATCCACTTCCCATTCGAGCCGGACATAGTTCGGCCAAGAGTCTCCTGACAAGGAGAGGGATCTTAATGAGCTTAACACGTCGCCAAAAGGCGAGTGCTAAACAATGTCCGCGGAGCTGAACTCTAAGACCGGCGCCCAATCGGGTTCGATGGACGCGGATGCACGCGGTCCGGAGCCCATGGCCGGAGACGAGTCCGAGGTTCCGGTAACACAAGCCCAGCCCGATGTTGGGTTTGTGTCTGGCTCGAGCGCCGCTGAGTCTGCGGCCTCCATGGTGGGGTTGAGCTTCCCATCTTCAGACAACGCAGTCCGCTCCGGCTCTAAGGCCAGGGCGGTCACAGGCGCTATCTCCTGTGTGCGGCCAGATGACAGATCTAGGTCACGTTCACCATGGTGGCCGAGGACAGCCATCATGGGCTCGAATCCGTCGAATATCAAGTCTCCGCGGATATCGGACACAAAATTCAGGCTTCCAAATCTGACATGATGTCCAGGGGCGTAGCTATCGATCTGCTCTAGGTCGCCAAGCGAGTTGGCCCGTAGTGCGAAGCCGCCGTATGTGACGATCTATCCGGGGAGGAAGATCTCCCCCTAGACTGCATTGTTGCAGATGATTAATGGAGCCATCAAGCCTATCTTCGACAACACAGCGGAACTCTCAATGAAAGCACCAATGTCGGTGTCAAAATCGGCGGATCTCGGGTTGGGGATCCCGAACTATGCGTCTAAGGCTAATGGTAACAGGAGGCGGGGACACAATGTTTACCCAGGTTCGGGCCCTCTCTATGGAGGTAATACCCTACTTCCTGCTTGATTGATCTTGATGAATATGAGTATTACAAGAGCTAATCTACCACGAGATCGTAATGGCTAAACCCTAGAAGTCTAGCCTATGAGGATATGATTGTTGTGACTAAACCCTAGAAGTCTAAACCCTCTGGTTTATATAGACACCGGGAGGGGCTAGGGTTGTACAAAGTCGGTTATAGAGAAAGGAATCTACATATCCAAATCGCCAAGCTTGCCTTCCATGCAAAGGAGAGTCCCGTCCGGACACGGGACGAAGTCTTCCATCTTGTATCTTCATAGCCCAATAGTCCGGCCAAAGTATATAGTCCGGCTGTCCGAGGACCCCTTAGTCCAGGACTCCCTCACAAGGTCTTGTCCCTCTGCCGCAGCAATCTCAACAGCCTCATCCGTGGCAACCTTGCCTATGTCAACTGCTACCTCCAATCGTTCTAGCTCTTTGTCTTGGGGGGTTGCGGATGAGAAGAACAGAGGACAATAAATAAACATAAGTTTGAAGTGATGGAGAAATCAGAAGAGGTAATCAGGACAAGAAAAAAATAACATAAGTGGAGTACCTGGAGAAGCCTGCCGGGTAGGGACTTCCATTTCCCTGGCAGTACCCGTTGCCGGGCTCTGCACTTCACCTCCAGCCGCGGCAGCCCCGGCAGCTCTTGATGTCTGCTAGAACTATGTTGGTATTTTCCCAAAGAGGAAGGGATGATGCAGTATAGCGAGGTAGGTATTTCCCTCAGTGATGAGACCAAGGTTATCGAACCAGTAGGAGAACCTCCTCACACCACGTAAACAGCACCTGCACACAAATAACAAATACTCACAACCCGACGTGTTAAAGGGGTTGTCAATCCCTTTCGGGTACGGTGCCTCAAGATAGGCAAATAACGTGAGATAAAAAGTGGTAGGTAGGGTAAATAGATCGTGGAACAAATAAATTGCAGCAAGGTATTTTTGTATTCTTGGTTTAATATATCTGAAAAGAAATTCAAAGGAAAATAGATCGCAAAGGCAAATATGATGAGAAGAGACCCGGGGGCCGTAGGTTTCACTAGTGGCTTCTTTCGAGAAAAATAGCAAACGGTGGGAAAACAATTACTGTTGGGCAGTTGATAGAACTTCAAAGAATCATGACGATATCCAGGCAATGATCATTATAAAGGCATCACATCCAAGATTAGTAGAGCGACTCCTGCATGCATCTACTACTATTACTCCACACATCGACCGCTATCCAGCATGCATCTAGTGCATTAAGTTCATGGAGAAATGGAGTAATGCAATAAGAACGATGACATGATGTAGACAAGATCTATTTATGTAGAAATAGACCCCATCATAGATCCCATCTTGTTATCCTTAATAGCAACGATACATACGTGTCGTTTCCCCTTCTGTTACTGGGATCAAGCACCGTAAGATCGAACCCATCACAAAGCACCTCTTTCCATTGCAAGATAAATAGATCAAGTTGGCCAAACAAAACCCAAATATCAGAGAAGAAA
Source organism: Triticum aestivum (assembly GCF_018294505.1). NCBI lineage: Eukaryota > Viridiplantae > Streptophyta > Magnoliopsida > Poales > Poaceae > Triticum > Triticum aestivum. The sequence continues at coordinate 84,309,231 of NC_057798.1, forward strand.
TACGAGGCTATAAGTAATCATGCATATAAGAGATCAAAGAAGACTCAAATAACATTCATGGATAAAAACATAGATCTGATCATAAACTCAAAGTTTATCGGATCCCAACAAATACACCGCAAAAAGACTTACATCATATGGATCTCCAAGAGACCATTATATTCATAATCAAGAGAGAGAGAGAGGAAGCCATCTAGCTGCTAACTACGGGCCTGTAGGTCTACAAAGAACTACTCATGCATCATCGGAGAGGCACCAATGGAAGAGGTGAACCCCTTCGTGATGGTGTCTAGATTGGATCTAGTGATTCTGAACTCTGCGGCGGCTGGAATTGATTTTCGTCGACTCCCTTAGGGTTTCTAGAATATTGGGGTATTCATAGAGCAAAGAGGCTGTTCAGGGGGCACCCGAGGTGGGCAAAACCCACCTGGGAGCGCCCTGTTGGGTGCTGACCCCCTCGAGGCACCCCCCAGGTGCTTCCTTGGCCCAACGGATGTCTTCTGGCCCAAAAAATGCTCAAGAAGTTTCGCTGCGTATGGACTTCGTTTGATACTGATTTCCTGTGATGTAAAAAACATGCAAAAACAGCAACTGGCACTAGGCACTATGTCAATAGGTTAGTACCAAAAAATGATATAAAATGACTATAAAATGATTGTAAAACATCCAAGAATGATAATATAACAGCATGGAACAATCAAAAGTTATAGATACGTTGGAGACGTATCAGCATCCCCAAGCTTAATTCCTGCTCGTCCTCAAGTAGGTAAATGACAAAAACAGAATTTTTGATGTGGAATGCTGCCTAACATGTTCATCACATTTCTTTTCTTTATAGCATGGACATTTGGACTTTTATATGATTCAAAGCAATAGTCTAGTTTTGACATGAAGACTTTAATACTCAAGCATACCAACAAGCAACCATGTCTTTCAAAATATCAACACTAAAGCAAGTTATCCCTAGCCCATTATGCTCAATCATTGATCCATTCATGAAACACACTCGAATATTAGCTACACCTAATGCTCCAATACGATCATAGTGCCCCTTAGTTGGTGCTTTATAAGAGAAGATGGAGACTCAAATTCAAAATAAAAATTGCATAAGTAAAAGAAAGGTCCTTAGTGGAGGGAAGTAGGGATTTGTAGAGGTGCCGGAGCTCAAAGCTTAAATTTAGAGATAAAAACATTTTTGAGAGGCATACTTTTCCCACCAACGAAAATGACTTAAAGATCCCAACACTTTCCATGCTAGATACATCATAGGTTGTTCCCAAACAGAAAATAAAGTTTATTCCTTTTTCCACCATTACTTTCACTTTCCATGGCTAGCCGAATCCACGGTTGCCCTCCATACCAACACTTTCCAAGGAATTTATTATTTGACAACATAAATTAAATTCATTTTTCATTTTGGGACTGGGCATCCCTAATACCTTTGTCGTACTCTCGTGTAATGACAAGTGAATAAACACTCATCGTGAGAATAACACATCTAGCATGAAAAATATTGGTCACTCTTCACCGCCTCGCGAGCGCTAGAACACACAAAAGAGAATTTTATTTTGAAAAATAGAGCATAAGTAACACCGAATAATGCACCATAAGTAGGATATGTATTTCATTGCATAACTATTGACTTTCGTCCCTGCGTAGGGAATCACAAACCTTAACATCAATATTCTTACTAAAGCACAGTTACTCATCAACATGACTAACATATCATATCGTCATATCTCAAAACCATTACTAAGAATCAAGTTTATTTTGTCCAATGATCTTCATGAAAGTTTTTATTATATCCTCCTTGGATATCTATCACTTTGGGACTGTTTTCATATGTTGCTTTTGATAAGCTCAAACAAATATAAGTGAAGAACATGAGCATAATTTTTCATTCTCTCAAAATAATCTTATTGAAGCAAGAGAAAATTTCTTAAAATTTTACTAACTCCCAAATAAATCTAAGTGAAGCACTAGAGCAAATCCATGGCTCTAAAAATTTAAGTGAAGCATAGGAGCAAGCATAGCATAATTTTTGGCTCTCTCAAAAAGGTGTGTTCAGCAAAGATTCAACACTTAAAACACAAAGCAAAACAAGCAAAAACTCATATCATACAAGATGCTTCAAGCAAAACTCATATTATGTGACGAATAAAAATATAGTTTCAAGTAAAATACCGATGGTTGTTAAAAGAAAGCAGGGATGCCACTCGGGGGCATCCCCAAGCTTAGTTGCTTGCTACTTCTTTAAATATTATCTTGGGGTGCCTCAAGCAGCCCCAAGCTTAGCCTTTTGCTAAGCCTTATTCCTTCATCCATCATAAGATCACCCAAAACATGAAAACTTCAATCACACAAAACTCCAACAAAACCTTCATGAGATCCGTTAGTATAAGAAAGCAAACCACTACTATAAGTACTGTTGCAAACCTATTCTTATTTTGTTTTTGCATTATATGTCCTGTATTCCAACTTTTCTATGGCAAAAACTAATCAAAGAAAACCATACAATCATCAAAACAAGCACACAACACAAAGAAAACAGAATCTGTCAAAAACAGAACAATCTGTAGCAATCTGGATATTTTAAATACTTCTGTAACTCCAAAAATCTTGTGAAATTAGGAAAACCTAGGTAATTTTTATATTTTATGCAAAAAGAATCAACTCAAAAGCACATTCCTGTGATTTATTTAAACTATTTTTGTGAGTGCATAAGTTTCTGTTTTTCAGCAAGATCAAATCAAATTTCACCCAAATCAACCCAAAGGCCTTGCTTGGAACAAACACTAACTAAAACACAAAAAACACAATCATAACAGTAGCATAATTGTGCTAACAGAAAATAACAGAAAGCAAAAGGCAAAAATAAATTTTATTCATTGGGTTGCCTCCCAACAAGCGCTATTGTTTTACGCCCCTAGCTAGGCATAACGCGTAGGATCTAAGTTTTGTCATCCTTGGTTCTAGATCCATAAGATGCCCTCATGATTGATTCATATGGTGGCCTAATTCTTGTTCTAGGGAAGTGTTCCATTCCCTTCCTTAGTGGAAATTGAAATTTAATATTGCCTTCTTTCATATCAATCACGGCACCAATAGTACGTAAAAACGGTCTACCCAGAATAATTGGACAAGATGGATTGCAATCAATATCAAGAACAATAAAATCTATGGGCACATAATTCCTATTTGCAAGAATAAAAACATAATTAATTCTTCCCATAGGCTTTTTAATAGTAGAATCCGCCAAGTGCAAATTTAAAGAGCATTCTTCAATGTTGGTAAGACCAAGTACATCACATAAAGATTTCGGAATTTTTAGACACACTAGCACCCAAGTCACACAAAGAAAAACATTAATAATTTTTAGTCTTGACTTTGATAGTAGGTTTCCACTCATCATGCAATTTTCAAGGAACTGAAACTTCTAATTCCAACTTTTCTTCAAAAGCTTTCATCATGGCATCAACAATATGTTTAGTAAAAGCTTTATTTTGTTCATAAGCATGGAGTGAATTTATCATGGATTGAAACAAAGAAATACAATCAACCAAAGAGAAACTATCATAATTAAAGTCTTTGTATCCAAAATAGTGGGCACATCACTAGTTAAAGTCTTGACCTCTTCAAACCCACTTTTATCAATTTTGTCGACAAAATTTTCACCCTCCGAATCATAGGGACACCTTCTAACTAATGTTGAATCTTCTCCAGTCCATTTTTCATTAATCTTAATTTTACTAAACAAAGAATCAATAAAAGAAACACCAATAATTTTAAGATCTTCATCACTTTTATGAAAGTAATCACTAGAAAACGATCTTTCTAAAAATTCTCTTTTAGCTCTAAGCATAGCGGTTCTTTTCTTACTTTAATCCATAGAAACATAAAGAGCTTTAATTGATTCTTCGACTTTAGGTACAAAAATGTTCATCTTGAGAGTTTCTACATCATGAGAAATTCTATCAACACTTCTAGAAAAATCATCAATTTTATTCAACTTTTCTTCTATTTAAGTGTTGAAAGCTTTTTCATATTGATAAATTCTTTAATACTGCTCTTACGATCAGAGGTGTTTCTATTATTATTATAGGTTGGATTACCATAGGAATTACCATAGTAATTAGAGGAATTACTAGGAAAAGGCCTAGGATTAAAATTACCTCTATAAGCATTGTTATTGAAATTGTTTCATGAGACAAAATTCACATCTATGGCATCACTATTTTGCTCAATCAAACTAGACAAAGGCACATCATTAAAATCATTAGGAGCACTTTTATTAGCAACCAACTTCATAAGAGCATCAACTTGTTCACTCAAAGAATTTATTTCTTCTACCAAATTGACATTTTTTACTAGTAGGAGCTCTTTCGGTATGCCATTGTGAGTAATTTCCCATAATATTTTCTAGCAATTTAGTAGCTTCACCCAAAGTAATTTCCATAGAAGTACCCCCAGCGGCGGAATCTAAAAGATTACGAGAAACAAAATTCAATCCCGCATAAAAATTTTGTATGATCATCCAAAGATTTAACCCAAGAGTTGGGCAATTCCTTAGCATCAACTTCATCCTTTCCCAAGATTGTGCAACATTATCATGTTCAAGTTGCTTGAAATTCATGATCTAGGTTCTAAGGGAATAATTTTTGCGGGAGGAAAATACTTAGTGATAAAAGCATCTTTGCACTTGTTCCAAGAATCGATGCTATTGCGAGGAAAGAAGAAAACCAAAATTTTGCACGATCTCGCAAAGAAAACGGAAATAATTTCAACTTCACAACATCATTGTCCACATCTTTTTTATTTTGCATATCGCATAATTCCACGAGTGTGTTAAGATGGGGCACGGCATCCTCATTAGGAGTACCGGCGAATTGATCTTTCATGACAAGATTCAGCAAAGCGGTATTAATATCACAAGACTCCGCACTAGTGGCGGGAGGAGCAATCGGAGTGCTAATAAAATCATTGTTATTTGTATTTGAGAAATCACACAAGTTGGTGTTCTCTTGAGTCATGATGACTACGCAACAAGATTGCACTCAAAAATGGATCTGACGAGAAAATGGCAAACGAAAAAGAGGGCGAATAAGTGCAAATTTTTGTGAAGTGGGGGAGAGTAAAAAGAGAGGCAAATGGCAAATAATGTAAATTGCGAGGAGATGAGATTTGTGATTAGGAACCTGGTTAATGTTGAAGATCCTCCTCGGCAACGGCGCCAGAAATTCCTTTTGATGTCTGCTAGAACTACGTCGATATTTCCCCAAAGAGGAAGGGATGATGCAGTATAGCGACGACAGGTATTTCCCTCAGTGATGAGATCAAGGTTATCGAACCAGTAGGAGGACCTCCTCATACAATGTAAACAGCACCTGCACACAAATAACAAATACTCGCAACCCGATGTGTTAAAGGGGTTGTCAATCCCTTTCAGGTACGGCGCCTCAAGATAGGCAAATAACATGAGATAAAAAGTGGTAGATAGGATAAATAGATCGCGGAACAAATAAATTGTAGCAAGGTATTTTTGTATTTTTGGTTTAATAGATCTGAAAGTAAATCAAAGGAAAATAGATCGCAAAGGCAAATATGATGAAAAGAGACCCGGGGGCCGTAGGTTTCACTAGTGGCTTGTCTCGAGAAAAATAGCAAACGGTGGGAAAACAATTAATGTTGGGCAATTGATAGAACTTCAAATAATCATGACGATATCCAGGCAATGATCATTATATAGGCATCACGTCCAAGATTAGTAGACCGACTCCTTCCTGCATCTACTACTATTACTCCACACATCGACCGCTATCCAGTATGCATCTAGTGTATTAAGTTCATGGAGAAACGGAGTAACGCAATAAGAACGATGACATGATGTAGACAAGATCTATTTATGTAGAAATAGACCCCATAAAAGATCCCATCTTGTTATCCTTAATAGCAATGATACATACATGTCGTTTCCCCTTCTATCACTGGGATCGAGCACCGTAAGATCGAACCCATCACAAAGCACCTCTTACCGTTGCAAGATAAATAGATCAAGTTGGCCGAACAAAACCCAAATATCGGAGAAGAAATATGAGGCTATAAGTAATCATGCATATAAGAGATCAAAGAAGACTCAAATAGCTTTCATGGATAAAAACATAGATCTGATCATAAAGTCAAAGTTCATCAGATCCCAACAAACTCACCGCAAAAAGACTTGCATCATAAGGATCTCCAAGAGACCATTGTATTGATAATCAAGAGAGAGAGAGAGGAATCCATCTAGCTACTAACTACGGACATGTAGGTCTACAAAGAACTACTCACGCATTATCGGATAGGCACCAATGGAAGTGGTGAACCCCTCCGTGATGGTGTCTAGATTGGATCTGGTGGTTCTAGACTCTGCGGCGGCTGGAATAGATTTTCGTTGACTCCCTTAGGGTTTCTAGAATATTGGGGTATTTATAGAGCAAAGAGGCGGTTCAGGGGGCACCCGAGGTGTGCACAACCCACCTGGGCGCGCCTAGGCCCCTAGGCGCGCACTAGTGGGTGCTACCCCCCTCGAGGCACCCCCCCACCCAGGTGCTTCCTTGCCCTAATGGATGTCTTCTGGCCCAAAAAAATCCTGAAGAAGTTTTGCTGCGTTTGGACTCCGTTTGATATTGATTTCTTGTGATGTAAAAAACATGCAGAAAACAACAACTGGCGCTGGGCACTATGTCAATAGGTTACTACCAAAAAATGATAAAAATGATTTTAAAACATCCAAGAATGATAATATAACAGCATGGAACAATCAAAAATTATGGATACATTGGAGACGTATCAGCCCTGTGTGTCGTTTCACCCACGGAGGGCTCCACCGGGGGTTCTTCGACTCGGTCGGCAGAGGAGACATGCCCCTCCAGGAGGGGAATGCCTTGCATTGTCTCACCACCACCACCGGGAGAAAGCACCAAGCCCTCGCTTCCGGGCCAAGGGCTGGACTGGGAGCTCAGCACGGGCTCCTCGCGGTCTTCAGCGACCCAATGCGTCGGAGCTTCTTCCGGGGATGATAGATGAGGGTATCTGCATCCTCCTCCACTTCCCTGTCGACAACAGCAAAACAAGAGGTTATTCAGCAAGGGTAATCAAACAAGCCGAAGCTATTCATGAAAGGAAGAATCTTCCTTACTTTTCTTCAATGAGCATGGAGTTCAAGTTGAACTCCATGGGAGGTGAGGGCTCCCTTCCCCTCTTCGGAGGCGGATGGGCAGAGCTCTTCGGTAGCTTCGATGCCTGGCTTGGCGCTCGGGGCTCCGATGGAGACGACCTCTATGAAGAACTCGAGCCTTAACTGGAGCCGGAATCATCTTCCACATCCGCCGCTCGCCCGGCCGGGGAGGTCTTGATCCTGGCAAGACGAGGAGATTGACGAAGCGCCACCTCCACATTGGTGACCTTGGTGGTGGTCTTCTTCACCCTCTTGGCAATTGGCGCTAGATTGCGGACTGCTGCCCCCCAATTACTAGTGTGCCTACGAGGGCGCTGGTCAGGGATTGGCTCGGGGGCTTGAGGCCCCGCCGCCAATCACTCCACCTCTTTGAGCCCTGCCACCTCGCCAACCTCCTCCTCCTGAAGCTTTGTTGCCTCTGCGGCCAAGGCATCAAGCCCGGTAAGGTTGTCGCCGGTAAGCTCTTCCCGGCAACCCCTTCCGTGACTTGCACCTCACTGCCGCCATGAGAAGAGCTTTCATACTCAGCTTTCCCCTTGCCCTTCCCGGCCTTCGCGGCCCTTGCCACCTCCACAAGGCAGGCCGCCTTGTCCTCCTCGACCCTCCTCAAGATATACGCCACCTCCACAGAGGAGGTGCGTTTATACATCCCATCTTCAACCTTGGTGGCCTTCTCCACCAAGGTGCTCGACCACTGGAGCTCTTTGTCAAAAGAGGACAGCTGCCAATCACTTGCTACCCCATGAGCATTGCAGTCCGGCATCCATTTCAGTATCTGATCCTGGGCTGAATTGACATTCAGAGGGATAACTGATGTCGGGAGTTTGAAAAGCTCGAAGCGGCCGAACAATTAGTCGCATAACTAGCCATGGCCATAAACTGACAAGTTGTTGGTCAATCCTGGGAGCAACCTCATCCTGTCCGCAGTGTCGCCGTACAACCAGGCGAGCCTATCCCTCTCTAGCAGCAGCGAAATGCGACAGAGAAGAAAATCTGACCCCACATGCTCAATGGTTAGCCCGACAGCCTTCAAACGGGTAATCCTGTTGATTGTCGGGCCAAGCCTATCTTCAGTGAGACCAAGAGCACTCCATTCCTTGCCGCGCTCAACGCATGCCATCTGTGCTTCACAAAAATCGGGGGCTTCCTCATCCTGGATCCAGCACCAATCCCCTCTCCACTCATCCCACCTTTCATGCTACCTTCCAGAGACATAATACTAGAGTTTCCTCACTGACCGAGGAATCCAGCTAATCTTCCCGGAACGGTGGCCTTTGTTTTCCACCCGCGGAACAAAATAGTGTCAGAATAGATCCACATTGGGGAAGACTCCGACGAAATTCTCGCACAAGTGCGCGAAGATGGCCATGGTCGCCATTGCATTCGGCGTGAAGTCAAGGAGGTGGAATCCATAGATGGCCATGATTGCCTCAAAGAAATCAGAGAAGCGGGGATAGAGGCCGCAGAAGAAGTAAGCATAGAAGAATCGATATGAGTCTGGCGGATCTTCCAGCCCATCCGCAAAAACCGTGGGCGCTCCATGCCCTTTGGGACAGGACTTCCCCACAGATATCCTTACCTTGCTTGAAGAACTGGGCCGCTCAAGGTCGATGGAAGGAAGATGACATATTCCCTCCGCTTTCTTGTTCAGCTCCCTGCCCTCTTGGCCCCCTCGGCGGCCACTTCCTTCACTACGGTCACCTGCTTCCCTTTCTCTGCGGGCTTCTTCCCCATTTCCACGGCGGTGATGCGGATGCGGAAGGAGAAAGGGGTTGACAAGAGGGGCAGCGGCGGGCGGGAGAGATGGAGGAGGAAACTGTCGCTTGGCTTGCAGAGGAAGATGATGGAAGGGCGAAGCGAGCGAAAGGTAAACCGTGCCGCTCCACTTTTCCCTGGTTTTAAGGGGGGAAGTGTGGAACCCAGGTGCGATTCTTTCGAAAGTTACCATTTTACCATTAACTACAACAAACCCATAACCCCACGACGCGCAGTAATTACGCAAAGTGGGCGTTGGATTGATTGGTTGCCGTGGTGAACCGACGTGTGTAGCCCTTTCCTTCCACGTGTACGTGCACTGTTTGGGGCCTAACCTAACATGCCATGCCGACATGTGTGGCTCAAGCCCGGGGTCTTATGTCGAGGAAAACAGACAGGCTATATATTTTCCCCTGACTTGTGCACGGATGGCATCAGGCCATGCCAGAGTACAAGAGACCAAGATCTTCGAAGGACCAGCATGCAGAACAAGAGGATCAAGATCAAGCCAGAGAAGCAAGATACTGTTAGGAGAAAGGCCTCCCTTGCCGAGCAAACGGGCTTGGCAAGGGCAGAGCCACCCCGAGAAGAGAGCATCCAAGACGTCCGGGCAGGGCCTGCCGGGACTCGCGGAGGCAAGAAACACCTCATCAACCACTCCCCCACGACCCACATCATCAATCAGTGTGGTGTCAAGCCGCAAAGTGATTAAGTGGAAACCATTCACCACACGGCAGCCTCTTTCTACAGGAAAACCTACAAATCGTCCCGCGATGTGTCAAACAAGCAGGCGTGGAGCTGGCAAAACAAGCCCAACAAGGCTTGCCGGGCGAACAACGATGTGACGTTGAGCGAGCGCATTTAATGCGCTCTGTCAGCCTGCAAAGTTAGGTATGATACCACTGTTCGCTATCTTATCAGTGCATAATGACTGATTTGCCATTGTGGTGACCCCTTAACCTATAAAAGGAGTCCCATGGCAACCGTAGAAAGAGTTTGCAAGGTTGGAAAGTTAGACACCCATACGCGCGTAGCCACTTCCGCCCCTGCCGGGCAAGTGTGCTATGCTCCACCACTATTCTTCCACCATCAATCCACCAAAGCAGGAGTAGGGTTTTACGCCTCGCGGCGGCCCGAACCTGGGTAAAATTGCTCATGTGATCCCTGCCGTGCTGCCCCACGCTCCTCTGCTCTTTGCGCAACATGACATCCCCCCTACCGAACCAGCAAGGGGCCCCTTGGTCCCATAGGTGGTTGTGGTTTCCCACGACATAACCCGGCAGATTGTAACCCAAATCCTAACCCGACATCTACTTAAACACGAAGAGCCGCTTGGAGATAAGAAGCACAGGCGTTAAGAAGCCCATAGAGAGAAGCCCGGGTGTTAAGAAGCCCACGGAGAGAAGCCCAGGGTTAAGAAGCCCACAATAAGAAGCCAAAAATAGGCTAATTCCTAATCCTACTAGGACTCTACATGTAACCCGCCCCTTCAGCTTATATAAGGAGGGGCAGGACGCCCCAAGAGGGTCAGGTTAAGATAGTCAGGGCTTAGACAGACAAGTCTTAGACAAGATCAAAGTAGATGCTCTCGAGATAGAGGTAGGGAAACACCACCCTTGTAATCGAGATCATCATCAATATCAATCAAGCAGGATGTAGGCTTTTACCTCCACCATGAGGGGCCGAACCTAGATAAAATCTCACGTCTCTCATCCTGCTCAACCCCGTTCAAGCTACTTGAGGGAGTCCTGGACTAGGGGGTGTCCAGACATCCGGACTATCATCGTCAGCCGGACTCCAAGACTATGAAGATACAAGATTGAAGACTTCGTCCCGTGTCCGGATGGGACTTTCCTTGGCGTGGAAGGCAAGCTTGGCGATACGGATGTGTAGATCTCCTACCATTGTAACTGACTCTGTGTAACCCTAGCCCTCTCCGGTGTCTATATAAACTAGAGGGTTTTAGTCCGTAGGACGAACAACCATTACAACAATCATACCATAGGCTAGCTTCTAGGGTTTAGCCTCCTTGATCTCGTGGTAGATCCACTCTTGTACTACCCATATCATCAATATCAATCAAGCAGGAGTAGGGTTTTACCTCCATCGAGAGGGCCCGAACCTGGGTAAAAACATCGTGTCCCTTGCCTCCTGTTACCATCCGCCTAGACGCACAGTTCGGGACCCCCTACCCGAGATCCGCTGGTTTTGACACCGACATTGGTGCTTTCATTGAGAGTTCCTCTGTGTCGTCACCGATAGGCTTGATGGCTTCTTCAATCAACAACAACGCCGTCCAGGGTGAGACTTTTCTCCCCGGACAGATCTTCGTATTTGGCGGCTTCACACTGCGGGCCAATTCACTTGGCCATCTGGAGCAAATCGAAAGCTACGCCCCTGGCCATCAGGTCAGATTTGGAAGCCTAAACTTCATGGCAGATATCCGCGGAGACTTGATATTCGATGGATCCGAGCCGCAGCCGAGCGTGCCGCACTGTCACGATGGGCATGATCTAACTCTGCCGCCGGACAGTACCTTGGAGGCCGCACACGAATTCGCTCCGACCCATAGTCCGGAGCCGATCACGCAGATCGAGGACGGGTGGCTGGACACCGCCTCGGGAGCTGCAACTTCCACGGCGATGGAGCCGAACACTGACCTCGTCCATTATAAAGCTCGTGACTCCGAGGTGCCAGACTCCCTGCCGGACTCCGAACCTCCTGCGCCCCTGCCGATCGAATCCGATTGGACGCCGATCATGGAGTTCACCGCTGCGGACATCTTTCAGCACTCACCCTTCGGCGACATCCTAAATTCGCTAAAGCATCTCTCGCTATCCGGAGAGCCCTGGCCGGACTACGGCCAGGATGGTTGGGGTGCGGACGACGAAGAAATTCAAATCCCACCCACCACTCACTTCGTAGCAACTGTCGACGATCTAACAGACATGCTAGACTACGACTCCGAAGACATCGACGGTATGGACAACGATGCCGGAGACGATCAAGAACCAGCGCCTACAGGGCACTGGAAGACCACCTCGTCATATGACATATACATGGTGGACACCCCAAAGGATGGGGATGGCGAAGAAGCAGCGGAGGCAGATTCCCTAAAGAAACAGCCCAAGCGCCGACGTCAGCGGCGCCGCTCTAAATCCCGCCACAGCAAGAATGGAGATTCCGGCATAGGAGATAATAACACCCCAGAAAGTGCCGAAGACAATCCCCTCCAGCAAGATTCAGCGCAGGAGGATGCAGAAGCCAGCCCTCACGAGAGAATAGTAGACGAAGAGGTCAAGGATGATAATTACATACCTCCCTTCGGAGACGAGGCAAGCCTCGACGACGACGAATTTGTCGTGCCTGAGGATTCCGTCGAACAAGAGCGTTTCAAACGCAGGCTAATGGCCACAACAAATAGCCTAAAGAAAAAGCAGCAGCAGCTTCAAGCTGATCAAGACCTGCTAGCCGACAGATGGACCGAGGTCCTCGCGGCCGAAGAGTATGAACTCGAACGCCCCTCCAAGAGCTACCCAAAACGCAAGTTGCTCCCCTGATTAGAGGAGGAAGCATACATACCTTCATCACCAGCGCACAATACGGCCGACCAACCACCCCGTGGTCGCGACAGAGAGGCATCCAGGCCCTCCATCAAGACCGTCCCCCGGCATCGCTCTAAAAGTACGAAGCCACGGGGGAACGCGCTGGACTTGCGGGATATATTGGAAGATAAGGCAAGACAATCCAGATCTATCTATGGATCACGTGGGCGCCCCACGACCCACAACGAATATCGTCGCGCCGGATACAACAACTCCGGCCGAGCCGAACACAGCAGACAACGCTCCCTTGAGCTACGTCGTGATATTGCTCAATACAGAGGCGCCACACACCCACTATGCTTCACAGACGAAGTAATGGATCATCAAATCTTTGAAGGGTTTAAACCCGTCAACATCGAATCCTACGATGGCACAACAGACCCCGCGGTTTGGATCGAGGATTATCTCCTTCATATCCATATGGCCCGCGGCGACGATCTCCATGCTATCAAATATCTCCCGCTCAAGCTTAAAGGACCAGCTCGGCATTGGCTTAACAGCCTGCCCGGAGAGTCAATTGGGTGTTGGGAGGACCTGGAAGCCGCATTCCTCGACAACTTCCAGGGCACATATGTGCGACCACCAGATGCCGATGACCTAAGCCACATAATTCAGCAGCCAGACGAATCGGCCAGACAATTTTGGACACAGTTCTTAACAAAGAAAAATCAAATCGTTGACTGTCCGGATGCAGAGGCCCTCGCAGCCTTCAAACATAACATCCGCGACGAGTGGCTCGCCCGGCACCTAGACAGGAAAAGCCGAAATCCATGGCAGCCCTCACATCATAAATGACCCGTTTCTGTGCGGGAGAGGATAGCTGGCTAGCTCGCAGCAACAACCTCAGTAAAAATGCTGGCAGTCCGGATACTAAGGACCACAATGGCAGGTCGCGTCGAAGCAAAAACAAACGCCGCGTTAACAGCGACAACAATGAGGATACGGCAGTCAACGCCGGATTCTGAGGCTCTAAACCCGGTCAGTGGAAGAATCCATTCAAAAGAACCACCCCGGGTCCGTCCAATTTGGACCGAATACTCGACCGCTCTTGCCAGATACATGGCACCCCCGAAAAACCAGCTAACCACACCAACAGAGATTGTTGGGTATTCAAGCAGGCAGGCAAGTTAATTGCCGAAAGCAATGACAAGGGGCTACACAGCGATGACGAGGAAGAGACCTAGCCGCCAAACAGTAGAGGACAGAAGGGTTTCCCCCCACAAGTGCGGACGGTAAAGATGGTATACGCAACCCATATACCCAAGAGGGAGCGGAAGCGTGCACTAAGGGACGTATATGCGATGGAGCCAGTCGCCCCGAAGTTCAATCCATGGTCCTCTTGCCCGATCACTTTCGATCGACGAGACCATCCAACCAGTATCCGCCATGGAGGATTCACCGCATTGGTTTTAGACCCAATCGTCGATGGATTTCACCTCACGAGAGTCCTGATGGACGGCGGCAGTAGCCTGAACCTGCTTTATCAGGATACAGTGTGCAAGATGGGCATAGACCCCTCAAGGATTAAACCTACAAAGACGACCTTCAAAGGCGTCATACCAGGTGTTGAGGCCAATTGTACAGGCTCAGTCACATTGGAAGTGGTCTTCGGATCCCCGGATAATTTCCGGAGCGAGGAGTTAATCTTCGACATAGTCCCATTCCACAGCGGCTATCACGCTCTGCTCGGACGAACCGCGTTCGCAAAGTTAAATGCGGTGCCGCATTACGCATACCTCAATCTCAAGATGCCAGGCCCTCGTGGAGTCATCACGGTCAACGGAAATACGGAACGCTCCCTCCGAACGGAGGAACATACAGCGGCTCTCGCGGCAGAAGTACAGAGCAGCCTTCTAAGGCAATTTTCGAGTCCGGCCGTTAAACGACCGGACACGGCCAAACGCGCCCGGAGCAACATCAATCAAGACCACCTGGCACATTCCGAGCACGCGTAGTAATGCGGCCCCAACCCCAGCTCTCGCATGATTGCAAGACCAGCCCTCCACGTACATCATTACGCTCTGGAGATACCATGGGCATAGGGGGAGGGGCACGACCACAACAGACCCAGAGTGCGGTTCGACCACACCAGGGGCTCCCAAGTGTGTCGCTCTTTTTATTTTTATTTTCCTTCTTTTTTTATACACAGGACTCCGTTCACCAGAGGCCCTGTCCGGCGGCGAACCCGCCGAACTCACGATGCAACAGCCAGGGAGGGAAAAAGGCTGCGACGAACACTCAGGTGGTCTCCATTACGAGCATTAAATTTGATTATATACACCAGTCCGCAGCCCACCCCTGGAGGGGGACATGTTTAATTAGTCCAATCCCTTGCTTACCACACTATTTGTATCATTCCGCACTCATAGCAGAATTCCTTGAATAAATAATGCAGCACTTTTTGCATATAATCGCATTACTTTACATATATGTTCATTAATGACATCTTGCACCCGTATATTTTGGTACGGCCAAATACACTAGGGGCTTATGTTCCCCGCATTATGGTGTGATAAGTCCAAACACTTTCACAAGTGCGGCACCCCGAACTTATAGCATTATATGAATCGGCTCCGAATCATGTCTTGGGTCAATAGTTGGGTTTGCCCGGCTCCCATGTTTTGGTACCTTACGTTCCGTTCTGTCGGCTAAGGTAGCACTGGGAGAACCACTGCGATTGCGCCCCGGTTGAGCTGGGCGAGCGCCTCAGTGGAGAAAGCTAAAACTGACTGGCATGATAAGGCGAGAGACTGGTCGCTGTTCGAGAGGTCTTTTCGAGTCCCTAAAGACTTATGCCACTTCAAGCGAAGAACCGGATAATGTCCGGCCAAGGCGTGGATAGCGCCCCAAAATCGGTCGGCTTCGCCGAAATTTAAAATTATAGAATTCTATGGCTAAGTGAGAGTGTTCAAGCATTATAAGTCCGGTTGCCTTGTTCGTTGTGTTGAGCGCCTCCCTAGATGGACCCAAAAATGGGAACAAGAGTGCTCAAGTTTATCCCGAACACCCCAGCACTCGTGGCATGGGGGCTGAAGCCGACGACTTGCCATCTCTCAGATTTTATAAACGGACGCACAGAAGGTAATATTTTAAATCAATAAGCGCTGCTTAGCGCATATGAACAAAGTTTCAGCGCACAGGATAACACATTGCGAGTTTACTCAATAATTACATCTCTGGGGCACTCATCCGCAATCTTGCGGGCACCCTTCAGGACAGTCTTATAGTACATCTCGGGCGTACGATACTCCTTGCCCGCTGGCGGCGCGTCAGTGATAAGCCTCTCCGCATCCAGCCTGCCTCAGTGCACCTTTGCGCGGGCAAGGGCCCGACGAGCACCTTCAATACAGGCGGAGCGCTTGATGACCTCCACCCAGGGGCACGCATCCACCAGCCGCCGCACGAGGCTGAAGTAGCTCCCAGGCATGGCCCCTCCAGGCCACAGCCGGACTATGAGGCCCTTCATGGCCTGCTCGGCTACCTTGTGGAGCTCGACCAGCTGCTTCAGCTGGTTGCTAGGGGGCACCGGATGGCCGACCTCAGCGTACTGAGACCAGAAGACCTTCTCCATTGAGCTCCCCTCCTCGGATCGCTAGAATGCGGCGGCATCAGACACGCTGCGAGGCAGATCTGCAAACGCCCCTGGAGAGCTCCGAATTTGGGTAAGTATCAGAAAGTTTACATTAACATGCTTGCTTTGCATGAAAAATGCCTTACCCGCCGCTATTTTCTTCACATCCTCAACCTCCTGAAGGGCCTTATGGGCCTCGGCCTTGGCGGCTTTGGCACTTTCGAGACCCGAGGCAAGCTCGGACTCTCGAGTCTTTGAGTCGCGCTCCAAACTCTCATGCTTTTCCATGAGAGCCTGGAGCTCTTGCCGCTCCTACGCCACCCGTGCCTCCTGCTTCTCTCGCTCTGCCCGTTCCGCGGCCGCATTGCGTTCGGCCGCGGACACAGCCTCCTTCAGGGTTGCCACCTCGTTCGTGGCCCCTGCAGTACCCATGTTATCCTTGTTATTTTTATTGCAACCTAAATCCTTTTCTGTAAGGTAACTATTCAAAGTGGTGTTACTCACCTTCTTTGTCCTCGAACTGCTTCTTGGCACGGCCGAGCTCTTGCTCGGACCACTCGAGGTCCTGCTTCAAAGCACCGACCTCCGCAGTCATTGCGGCAGAGGTCAGCAGCGCAGCCTGCAAATCCATATTGTCATAATTTTTAGCAACCCGGCGTATATCTTTTTAGATCCTCAGTCCGGCTTTTCTTTCCGAACACCGAACCGAGCATCAGGGGCTACTGTCTATGCGGTACTACATTGCATATTTTTAACTTCTTACCTCAAAGCCTGTTAGAAGGCTACTGCAGGCTTCGGTCAGCCCGCTCTTGGCGAGCTGGACCTTCTGAATCACCGCACTCATGATAGTGCGGTGTTCTTCCTCGATGGAAGCGCCTTTGAGCGCCTCCAACAAGTTGCCCGGCGCCTCCGGTTGGACGGGGGCTGCCGGCATCACGGTCTTGCCCTTCTTGCGAAGGGGACGCCTGCCGGACTCCGGAACCACTGCGGGTTTCGGCGTGGAGTCCGGCGCAAAGTCCGGGAGGCTGCCTTGCGGCGCCTCCGGAGCCTCCTCCTGATGGGTCCCTTCCTGAGATCCCACCTCGGCGTCCTCAGCGTCACGAGGGGTGGAGGCAGTCGGGATGGAATCCACATCCGACGGAGCCAACAACCCGCTCGATGAAGCGGGGAGATCATCATCGGCCGGACTGCGGGCAGTGTGTGGCATTAGAAGGACACTATGTGACATAAAATAAATTATAAATCATTCAGGAATCCGGATACTTACGATCTTGCCGGAGGCCTGGCCCTTGAGGGCCACTCTTCGTCGCCAACATTAGCGTTGGCGGAGCTGTCCGGGGGAATAGTCCTTCCCCTCTTGGACCCTTCGGCCTCCCCCGTCGGGGAAGCCTTCCTCTTCCTCTCTCCTTCCTCTGGGAGAGAGTCTTCTTCCTCCTCCTTGCCTTCGAGGGAGGAGTCCGCCCCAGAGTCGTCGGACACCTGAAAATGGGAACTCCTTCGGGTACCCGTGGCCTCCTTCTTGGCCTTCTTCTCCGGCACCACATGCGGTGCCGGAACCAGCAGCCCCGCTAGACGGGCGCCTACTGGGTTTTCTGGCATGGGAGCCGGGCAGATGATCTGCTCGGCCTTCTTCATCCAGTCCTGTCAAAGGAAAAGGGAGATTGAAACCCGCGTAAGGTCAAACTATTAAAAACAAGTGTCCCGTAAAGGGGTAGAATCACTTACCTCGTCAGCTGGACGCTGCGAGCGAAATCCACGATCTTCAGTGGCGGATGCGGGAGCTTCGGCGCCCTTGAACAGCACCCGCCAGGCACCTTCGTACGTCGTGTCGAAGAGCCCGCTAATGCCTGGTGCTGTGCCGGATCGAACTCCCACAATTTAAATGCCCGTTGTTGGCAAGGGAGAATCCGGCAGATGAGCATGACTTGGACCACATTGACAAGCCTGAGCTTCTTGTTCACCAGCTTCTGGATACAGGCTTGGAGTCCTGTCAGCTCCTCCGAACTACCCCATAGCAAGCCCTTCTCTTTCCAGGAGGTGAGCTGCATAGGGATACCAGATCTGAACTCGGGGGCCGCCGCCCACTTAGGGTCGCGCGGCTCGGTGATGTAGAACCACCCCGATTTCCACCCCTTGACGGACTCCACAAAGGCCCCTTCGAACCAGATGATGTTGGGCATCTTGCCCAACATGGCGCCTCCGCACTCCGCTTGAGTGCCCTTCACTACCTTCGGCTTGACATTGAAGGTCTTGAGCCACAAGCCGAAGTGGGGCTAGATGCAGAGGAAGGCCTCGCACACGACGATAAATGCCGAGATGTTGAGGATGAAGTTCGGCGCCAAATCGTGGAAATCCAGGCCGTAGTAGAACATGAGCCCCCGGACAAAGGGGTGAAGTGGAAAGCCCAGTCCGTGGAGGAAGTGGGGAAGGAACACGACCCTCTCATGGGGCCTGGGGGTGGGTATGAGCTGCCCCTTGTCAGGCAGCCGGTGTGCGATGTCGCCGGAAAGATATCCGGCGCTGCGCAGTTTTGTGATGTGCTCCTCCATAAAGGAGGAGGCCAGCCATTTGCCTCCCGCTCCGAACATGGTCGGAGAAGGTCGAGGCGAGACGCACGGACTTGGGCGCTGGAGCTTGAGAGTGCGCGGAGATGGATAAGCAAAGGAGGAAGAAGGCGTAGGTAAAAAGGGCGGATCTTTATCCCCTTATATATGGGCGAACAAAACTATGTGTCCCCACCGGCCTGGTAAAACTCGCTTATCTCCCAAGCGCCACCATCAATGGCGCGGTTGGGTTACCCACGTCCGTATTGATGAGAATCCCGGGTAAGGGGAACACGATCTCTGCTTCGACAAGACGTGCCAAGGAAACCGCTTCGCTAAACGCGCTGAGGTGGTATAATAAAAAACGATTCAAGTAAAGGCTTGTTAGTGGTGTGACGTCACGCTACAAGATACGTCAGCAGATTGAACCTGTGTACATAATATTCTCTCTACGAGGAAATGTGGAAATTATTTTGCAGAGCCGGACACTATCCTGGTGTTCACAATCTTCTATGAATTATTCGGAGGAGGAACCCGCCTTGCAATGCCGAACAATATGCGCGCCGGACTCATCGTCATTGAAGCCAGGTTCAGGGGCTACTGAGGGAGTCCTGGACTAGGGGGTGTCCGGACAGCCGGACTATCATCGTCAGCCGGACTCCAAGACTATGAAGATACAAGATTGAAGACTTCGTCCCGTGTCCGGATGGGACTTTCCTTGGCGTGGAAGGCAAGCTTGGCGATACGGATGTGTAGATCTCCTACCATTGTAACCGACTCTGTGTAACCCTAGCCCTCTCCGGTGTCTATATAAACCGGAGGGTTTTAGTCCGTAGGACGAACAACCATTACAACAATCATACCATAGGCTAGCTTCTAGGGTTTAGCCTCCTTGATCTCGTGGTAGATCCACTCTTGTACTACCCATATCATCAATATCAATCAAGCAGGAGTAGGGTTTTACCTCCATCGAGAGGGCCCGAACCTGGGTAAAAACATCGTGTCCCTTGTCTCCTATTACCATCCGCCTAGACGCACAGTTCGGGACCCCCTACCCGAGATCCGCCGGTTTTGACACCGACACTACCACTTAGATGTGTTGGCCTCATGACTAAGTCCTCACACTAGGACAGCTTGCCGTGATAAAACCACGACATATAGTATGGTTAACTAAGCTTTTCAACCTCATTTTTCGGGCAAACAAGGTGCAAGAAGAATGGAGACGGAGTATATTAGTACCAATCTTTAAGAACAAGTAGCATGTTCGGAGTTGTGCTAATTATTGTGGAATTCAGCTGATGAGCCATACAATGAAGCTATGTGAGAGAGTCATTGAGCACCGCTTAAGAAGAATAACAAGCGTGACCAAAAATCGATTTGGTTTCATACCTGGGAGGTCGATCATGGAAGCTATTTTCTTGGTACAATAACACATGAAGAGATATAGGGAGCAAAGAAGGACCTGGATATGGTGTTCATTGACTTGGAGATGGCTGATACCTCCATTTTGCATCATGTTTTCCTATTGTTATTTGTAATATTTTTTATCACTGTTACACTTGGTGATGCAATTCTAATACATTTTCTCTCTTAATTTGCAACATTTACATGTAGAGGGAGATTGTCGGCAACTGGAATTCTGGACCTGGAAAAGCTACAGCACATATACCTATTCTACAGAGCTCCAAATGACTTGAAATTTCATGGATAATTTTATGGAATTATAAAAATACTGAAGCAAATAAGTACCAGAGAAGGCCACCAATTGCCCACAAGGCAACAGTGCGCGAGCACCCCCCCCCCCCCTGGGTGCGCCCTGATGCCTGTGGGGCCACTAGCAGGCCACCGGCCCCCATCTTCTGCTATATGAGGGGTTTTGACCTAGAAAAATAAGGAGAGAACTTTTGGGACGAAGCGCAACCGTCTCGAGGAGGAACCTGGCTGGAGCACTTTTGCTCTCCGGTGGAGCGATTCCGCCAGGGATACTTCCCTCCGAGAGGGGGAAATCGAAGCCATCAATATCACCAACGATCCTCTCATCATGGGAGGACCAATCTTCATCAACATCTTCACCAGCACCATCTTATCTCAAGCCCTAGTTCATCTCTTGTATTCAATCTTTGCTTCAAAACCTTAGATTGGTACCTGTGGGTTGCTAGTAGTGTTGATTACATCTCGTAGTTGATGCTAGTTGGTTTATTTGGTGCAATATTATATGTTCAGATCCTTGATGATATTCAATACCCCTCTGATCTTGAACATGAATATGGTTTGTGAGTAGTTACTTTTGTTCTTGAGGACATGGGAGAAGTCATGTTATAAGTAATCATATGAATTTGGTATTTGTTCCATATTTTGATGATATGTATGTTGTTGCTTCCTTTAGTGGTGTCATGTGAATGTCGACTACATGACACTTCACCATACTTGGGCTAAGGGAAGGCATTGTGGAGTAGTAATTAGATGATCGGTTGCTAGAGTGACAGAAGCTTAAACCCTAGTTTATGTGCTATTCCGTAAGGAGCTGATTTGGATCAATATGTTTCATGCTATGGTTAGATTTATCTTAATTCTTATTTCGTAGTTGCAGATGATTGTGAGAGGGGGTAATCATAAGTGGGAGGCTTGTTCAAGTAATAACAACAACCAAGAACCGGTCCAACCACATATCAAATTATCAAAGTAGCGAACGCGAATCAAATAAATATGATGAAACTAACTAGATGAATTCCCATGTGTCCTCAACAACGCTTTGCTTACTATAAGAGAAAGTTCTGGCATGTTCACTGCTATAAGAAGGATTGGGATACCTTTCTGCACTTTGTTACTATTGTTGCTTGTCACTTGTTACGAATTATCTTGCTACAAAACTATCTATCACTACTGCTTTCAGTACTTGCAGAAAATAACTTGCTGAAAATCGCTTGTCGTTTCCTTCTGCTCCTAATTGGGTTCAACACTCTTACTTATCTAAAGGACTACGATTGATCCCCTATACTTGTGGGTCATCAAGAATCTTTTCTGGCGCCATTGCTGGGGAGTGAAGCGCCTTTGGTAAGTGGAATTTGGTAAGGAAACACTTATATTGAGTGCTAAAATTAACTGTTACATGTTACTATGGAAAGTAATCCTTTGAGGGGTTGTTCGGGGTATCTTCAGCTCGACCAGAAGCAACAAGAGTTGCCCCTCAACCTACTGAACCTACTGAAAATATTTATTATGAGATTCCTTCGGGTATCTTAGAGAAACTGCTAGCTAATCCTTATGCAGGAGATGGAACGGTACATCCTGATATGCACTTAATATATGTGCATTGTTTAAGCTTGCAGGTTTATCTGAGGATGGAGTTAAGGAGAAGGTATTCCCTTTATCTTTTAGGTAATGGCATTGACATGGTATAGGCTATTGGATGATATTGGAACATGGGATTGGAACCAGTTGAAATTGAAATTTCATCAGAAGTTTTATCCTATGCATCTGGTTCATCATGATCAGAATTATATACATAATTTTTGGCCTCGTGAAGGATAAAGTATCGCTAAAGCTTGGGGGAGGCTTACGTACATGATGTACACATGCCCCAGTCGTGATCTCTCAAGAGAAATTATTATTCAAAATTTTATGCTCGGCTTTCTCATAATGATCAATCCATGCTCGATTATTCTTCTACTGGTTCCTTTATGAAGAAAACAATTGAATTCAAATGGGGTCTTATGGAAAGAATTAAACGCAACTCTGAAGATTGGAAACTCGGCAAAGGTAAAGTATCATGTATAAAATTTGAGTTTGATTGTGTTAAATCTTTTATGAAAATTGGTGCTTTTCATAAGTTTAGTTCTAAATATGGACTTGACTCTGAGATAGTAGCTTCCTTTTGCAAATCATTTGCTACTCATGTTGATATCCCTAAGGAGAAGTGGTTTAAATATCACCCACCTATTGTACAAAAGTTTGAGGAACCTATTATAACTAAAGAAGAAACAATTATCTACAATGTTGATCTAGTTGTGCCTACTACTTATATTGAAAAACCACATTTTCCTGTTAGAATTAAGAAATATGCTAAAGTTTCAACTGTGGTCAATAAGAGTAATGTTAAAACACCTAATTCCTCTAAAAAATAAGTATTGAACCTAATGTTGCTATGGTTAATGATCTTCTGGTTGACAATATTTATGGGCGCGTCATATATTTCTGTAATGAAGCAACTAGGATTGCTAAACCTGATTCTAAAGATAAAAATAAACTTGTTGTTGGCATGCATGTGGTTTCTATTAAAATAGGAGATCATTGTTATCATGGTTTTTGTGATTTGGGTGCTAGTGTGAGTGCCATCCCTTTTACTTTATATCAAGAGATTATGAATGATATTGCACCTGCTGAGATAGAGGACATTGACGTTACTATTTAACTTGCAAATAGAGATACTAATTCAACGCTTGGGGTTGTTAGAGATGTCGAAGTCTTGTGTGGTAAGATACAGTACCCTACTGATTTTCTAGTTCTTGGTTCTCCACAAGATGAATTTTGTCCCATTATATTCGGTAGACCTTTCCTGAATACATTTAATGCTAACAGTGATTGCAATAGGGAACAAACGGTGTTAAATTTTTGTGATGTATCTCACGAGTTTAATTTCTCTAAATTTCGTAGACACCCACATGAAAAATAATTTCCTAGTAGGGATGAAATTATTGGTCTTGCTTCTATTTCCGTACATCCCACCAATCCTTTAAAATAATATTTGCTAGACCATGAAAATGATATGCA
Organism: Triticum aestivum; assembly: GCF_018294505.1. Lineage (NCBI taxonomy): Eukaryota > Viridiplantae > Streptophyta > Magnoliopsida > Poales > Poaceae > Triticum > Triticum aestivum. Next base: position 84,332,691 of record NC_057798.1, read on the forward strand.
TATGAATGACAGAAATGAAATAGATGAGATCTTCTTTAATCAAGCACCTATCCTTAAGCATAATTTGCTTGTTGAAACTCTTGGAGATCCTCTTCCACCCAAGAGTGATCCTATGTTTGAATTAAAGAAATTACCTGATACACTGAAATATGTTTACCTTGATGAAAAGAAAATATATCTTATTATTATCAATGCTAATCTTTCAGAGCGTGAAGAAAAGAGATTACTCAAAACTCTGAGGAAGCACTATGCTACTATTGGATATACTCTTGATGGTCTTAAGGGCATTAGTCTTACTTTATGTCAGCACAAGATTAATATGGAGCCTGATGCTAAGCCCGTCATTGATCATCAACGCTGTTTGAACCCTACGATGAAGGATGTGGTAAGAACTGAAATATTAAAGCTTCTGGAAGCAGGTATAATTTATCCCATAGCTGATAGTAGATGGGTAAGTCCTATTCATTGTGTTCCTAAGAAAGGAGGCATTATAGTTGTTCCTAATGATAAAAATGAGCTTATTCCACAAAGAATTGTAACTGGTTATAGGATCGTAATTGATATCAGGAAATTAAACAAAGCTACTAGAAAAGATCTTTACTCCTTGCCTTTTATTGATCAAATTTTAGAAAGATTGTCTAAGCATACATACTTTTGTTTCCTTGATGGATATTCTGGTTTCTCTCAAATACATGTGTCAAAAGAGGACCAAGAGAAAACTACTTTTACTTGTCCTTTTGGAACATACTTATGTTTCCTTGATGAATATTCTGGTTTTAGAAAGATTTTCTAAGCATACACACTTATGTTTCCTTGATGGATATTCTTGTTTCTCTCAAATACCTGTGTCAAAAGAGGACCAAGAGAAAACTACTTTTACTTGTCCTTTTACCTGGGCAATTCTGCCGGGGATGCTTCCCTTCAGAAGGGGGAAATTGAAGCCATCGACATCACCAACAATCCTCTCACCATGGGAGGAACAATCTTCATCAACATCTTCACCAACACCATCTCATCTCAAACTCTAGTTCATCTCTTGTATTCAATCTTTGTCTCAAAACCTCATATTGGTACGTGTGGGTTGCTAGTAGTGTTGATTACATCTCTTACTTGATGCTAGTTGGTTTATTTGGTGGAAGATTATATGTTCAGATCCTTGATGATATCTAATACCCCTCTGATCTTGAACATGAATATGATTTGTGAGTAGTTAGCTTAGTTCTTGAGGACATGGGAGAAGTCATGTTACAAGTAATCATGTGAATTTGGTATTCGTTCGATATTTTGATGATATGTATGTTGTTGCTTCCTTTAGTGGTGTCATGTCAATGTCGACTACATGACACTTCACCATACTTCGGACTAAGGGAAGGCATCGTGGAGTAGTAATTAGATGATGGGTTGCTAGAGTGAAAAAATCTTAGACCCTAGTTTATGTGCTACTCCTGTTGGAAATATGCCCTAGAGGCAATAATAAAAGTATTATTATTATATTTCCTTGTTCATGATAATTGTCTTTTATTCATGCTATAATTGTATTATCCAGAAATCGTAATACACGTGTGAATACATAGACCACAATATGTCCCTAGTGAGCCTCTAGTTGACTAGCTCGTTGTGATCAACGGATAGTCATGGTTTCCTGACTATGGACATTGGATGTCGTTGATAACGGGATCACATCATTAGGAGAATGATGTGATGGACAAGACCCAATCCTAAGACTAGCACAAAAGATCGAGTAGTTCATTTTCTAGAGCTTTGCCAATGTCAAGTATCTCTTCCTTTGACCATGAGATCGTATAACTCCTGGATACCGTAGGAGTGCTTTGAGTGTATCAAACGTCACAACGTAACTGGGTGACTATAAAGGTGCACTACAGGTATCTCCGAAAGTATCTATTGTTTTATACGGATCGAGACTGGGATTTGTCACTCCGTGTAAACGGAGAGGTATCTCTGGGCCCACTCGGTAGGACATCATCATATGCGCAATGTGACCAAGGAGTTGACCACGGGATGATGTGTTACGGAACGAGTAAAGTGACTTGCCGGTAACGAGATTGAACAAGGTATTGGATACCGACGATCGAATCTCGGGCAAGTAACATACCGATAGACAAAGGGAATTGAATACGGGATTGATTAAGTCCTTGACATCGTGGTTCATCCGATGAGATCATCGTGGAACATGTGGGAGCCATCATGGGTATCCAGATCCCGCTGTTGGTTATTGACCGGAGAACGTCTCGGTCATGTCTGCATGTCTCCCGAACCCGTAGGGTCTACACACTTAAGGTTCGATGACGCTAGGGTTATAAAGGAAGCTTGTATGTGGTTACCGAATGTTGTTCGGAGTCCCGGATGAGATCCCGGACGTCACGAGGAGTTCCGGAATGGTCCGGAGGTAAAGATTTATATATGGGAAGTCCTGTTTTGGTCACCGGAAAAGTTTCGGGCGATATCGATATTGTACCGGGACCACCGGGAGGGTCCCGGGGGTCCACCAAGTGGGGCCACCAACCCCGGAGGGCTGCATGGGCCATGTGTGGGAGGGAACCAGCCCCAAATGGGCTGGTGCACCCCCCACAAGGGGCCCAAGGCGCAGGGGAGAGTGGGAGGGGGCAAACCCTAGGGCAGATGGGCCTTAAGGCCCATGCTCCCTGCGCCTCCCTCTCCTCCCCCTTTGGCCGCCGCACCAGATGCCATCTGGAGGCTGGCCGCACCCCTTGGGGTGGGAAACCCTAAAGGGGGCGCAGCCCCCCTCTCCCCCTATAAATAGTGAGGCATAGGGCTGCCCATGAGACACACAGAATACACGTGATTCGGTCTCTGCCTTTGGTTGCAGCCCTCTCCTCTCTCCCAAGTACTCCTCCTCTCCCGTGGTGCTTAGCGAAGCCCTGCAGGATAGCCACGCTCCTCCATCACCACCACGCCGTTGTGCTGCTGCTGGATGGAGTCTTCCTCAACCTCTCCCTCTCTCCTTGCTGGATCAAGGCGTGGGAGACGTCACCGGGCTGTACGTGTGTTGAACGCGGAGGTGCCGTCCGTTCGGCACTTGATCATCGGTGATCTGAATCACGACGAGTACGACTCCATCAACCCCGTTCACTTGAACGCTTCCGCTTAGCGATCTACAAGGGTATGTAGATGCACTCTCCTTTCTACTCGTTGCTGGTCTCTCCATAGATAGATCTTGGTGTTGCGTAGGAAAATTTTTGAATTTCTGCTACGTTCCCCAACAGTGGTATCAGAGCTAGGTCTATTGCGTAGATTCTTTGCACGAGTAGAACACAAAGTAGTTGTGGGCGTTGATGTTGTTCAATATGCTTACCGTTACTAGTCCAATCTTGTTTCGACGGTATTGTGGGATGAAGCGGCCCGGACCGACCTTACACGTACTCTTACGTGAGACAGGTTCCACCGATTGACATGCACTTGGTGCATAAGGTGGCTAGCGGGTGCCAGTCTCTCCCACTTTAGTCGGAACGGATTCGATGAAAAGGGTCCTTATGAAGGGTAAATAGCAATTGGCATATCACGTTGTGGTCTTGCGTAGGTAAGAAACGTTCTTGCTAGAAACCCATAGCAGCCACGTAAAACATGCAACAACAATTAGAGGACGTCTAACTTGTTTTTGCAGGGTATGCTATGTGATGTGATATGGCCAAAGGATGTGATGAATGATATATGTGATGTATGAGATTGATCATGTTCTTGTAATAGGATTCACGACTTGCATGTCGATGAGTATGACAACCGGCAGGAGCCATAGGAGTTGTCTTTATTTTTTGTATGACCTGCGTGTCATTGAAGAACGCCATGTAAACTACTTTACTTTATTGCTAAACGTGTTAGTCATAGAAGTAGAAGTAGTCGTTGGCGTGACAACTTCATGAAGACACGATGATGGAGATCATGATGATGGAGATCATGGTGTCATGCCGGTGACAAGATGATCATGGAGCCCCGAAGATGGAGATCAATGGAGCTATATGATATTGGCCATATCATGTCACAACTATATAATTGCATGTGATGTTTATTATGTTTATGCATCTTGTTTGCTTAGAACGACGGTAGTAAATAAGATGATCCCTTACAAAATTTCAAGAAGTGTTCTCCCCTAACTGTGCACCGTTGCTACAGTTCGTCGCTTCTAAGCACCACGTGATGATCGGGTGTGATGGATTCTTACGTTCACATACAACGGGTGTAAGACAGTTTTACACAGCGAAAACACTTAGGGTTAACTTGACGAGCCTAGCATGTGCAGACATGGCCTCGGAACACGGAGACCGAAAGGTCGAGCATGAGTCGTATAGAAGATACGATCAACATGACGATGTTCACCGACGTTAACTAGTCCGTCTCACGTGATGATCGGACACGGCCTAGTTGACTCGGATCATGTAATCACTTAGATGACCAGAGGGATGTCTATCTAAGTGGGAGTTCATAAGATGAACTTGATTATCCTGAACATAGTCAAAAGACTTTTGCAAATTATGTCGTAGTTCACGCTATAGTTCTACTGTTTTAGTTATGTTCCTAGAGAAAATATAGTTGAAAGGTGATAGTAGCAATTATGCGGACAGTAGAAAGCTTATGTCCTTAATGCACCGCTCAGTGTGCTGAACCCCAAACGTCGTTTGTGGATGTTTCGAACATCTGACATACACGTTTTGATAACTACGTGATAGTTCAGTTAAACGGTTTAGAGTTGAGGCACCGAAGACGGTTTTAGAAACGTCGCAAAACATATGAGATGTTTTGAGGGCTGAAATTGGGATTTCAGGCTCGTGCCCACGTCAAGAGGTATAAGACCTCCGACGATTTTCTTAGCCTACAAACTAAGGAGAAAAGCTCAATTGTTGAGCTTGTGCTCAGATTGTCTGAGTACAACAATCGCTTGAATCAAGTGGGAGTTGATCTTCCATATGAGATAGTGATGTTTCTCCGAAGTCATTACCACCAAGCTGCTAGAGCTTCGTGATGAACTATAATATATCAGGGACATATATGATGATCCTTGAGATATTCGCGTTGTTTGACACCGCGAAAGTAGAAGTCAAGAAGGAGCATCAATTGTTGATGGTTTGTGAAACCGCTAGTTTCAAGAAGGGCAAGGGCAAGAAGGGATACTTCGTGAAACGGCAATCAGCTGCTGCTCTAGTAAAGAAACCCAAGGTTGAACCCAAACCCGAGACTAAGTGCTTCTGTGATAAGGGGAACAACCACTGGAGCAGCATTACCCTTGATACTTGGTAGATGAGAAGGCTGGCAAGGTCGATAGAAGTATATTGGATATACATTATGTTAATGTGTACTTTACTAGTACTCCTAGTAGCACCAGGGTATTGGATACCGGTTCGGTTGCTAAGTGTTAGTAACTCGAAATAAAAGCTACGGCACAAACGGAGACTAGCTAAAGGTGAGCTGACGATATGTGTTGGAAGTGTTTCCAATGTTGATATGATCAAGCATCGCACGCTCCCTCTACCATCAAGATTAGTATTAAACCTGAATGGTTTATTGGATCTCGGTCGTAGTGATACACATTTTCATGCCAAAAGATATAAGATAGTAATGATAGTACCACTTACTTGTGGCATTGCCATGTAAGTCATAATGGTATAAAACGCATGAAGAAGCTCCATGTTGATGGATCTTTGGACTCACTCGTTTTTGAAAAGTTTGAGACATGCGAACCATGTCTATTGGTGTATATGCATGAAGAAACTCCATGCAAATGGATCGTTCGGACTCACTTGATTTTGAATCACTTGAGATATGCAAATCATACCACATGGGCAAGATGACTGAAAAGCCTCATTTTCAGTAAGATGGAACAAGATAGCAACTTGTTGGAAGTAACACATTTTGATGTGTGCAGTCAAATGAGTGCTGAGGCATGCAGTGAATATCATTATGTTCTTACTTCACAGATGATTCGAGTAAATGTTGAGTATATTTACTTGATGAAACACAAGTCTGAATTATTGAATGGTTCAAGTAATTTCATAGTGAAGTAGCAGATCATTGTGACAAGAGGATAAAATGTCTATGATATGATCATAGAGATGAATATCTGAGTTACGAGTTTTGGCACACAATTAAGACATTGTGGAAATTGTTTCGCAATTAACACCGCCTGGAACACCATAGTGTGATGGTGTGTTCGAACATCATAGTTGCACCCTATTGGACATGGTGCGTACCATGATGTCTCTTATCGAATTACCACTATCGTTCATGGGTTAGGCATTAGAGACAACCACATTCACTTTAAATAGGGCACCACGTAATTCCGATGAGATGACACCGTATGAATTATGGTTTAGAGAAACCTAAGTTGTCGTTTCTTGAAAGTTTGGGGCTGCGACGCTTATATGAAAAAGTTTCAGGTTGATAAGCTCGAACCCAAAGCGGATAAAATGCATCTTCATAGGAAACCCAAAACAGTTGGGTATACCTCCTAATTCAGATCCGAAAGCAATATGGATTGTTTCTAGAATCGGGTCCTTTCTCGAGGAAAAGTTTCTCTCGAAAGAGTTGAGTGGGAGGATGGTGGAGACTTGATGAGGTTATTGAACCGTCTCTTCAACTAGTGTGTGGCACCTACACCAATTGAAGTGGAAGCTTATGATATTGATCATGAAACTTCGGATCAAGTCACTACCAAACCTCGTAGGACGACAAGGACATGTACTACTTCGGAGTGGTAAGGTGATCCTGTCTTGAAAGTCATGTTGCTGGACAACAATGAACCTATGAGCTATGGAGAAGCGATGGTGGGCCCGAATTCCGACAAATGGTTAGAAGCCATGAAATCCGAGATAGTATCCATATATCAGAACAAAGCATGAACTTTGGTGGACTTGCCCGTTGATCGGCAAGCCATTAAGATAAATGGATCTTTAAGAAGAAGATGGGCGTGGATGGTAATGTCACCATCCATGAAGCTCGACTTGTGGCAAAAAGTTTTTCACAAGTTCAAGGAGTTGACTACGATGAGATTTTCTCATCCGTAGCAATGCTTAAGTCCGTCGGAATCATGTTAGCATTAGCTGCATTATTTATGAAATCTTGCAGATAGGATGTCAAAACATTGTTTCCTTGACGATTTTATTGAGGAAAGGTTGTATGTGATACAACCGGAAGGTTTTGTCAATCTCGAAAGATGCTAATAAGTATGCAAAGCTCCAGCAATCCTTCTAAGGACTGGAGTGAGCATCTCGGAGTTGGAATGTATGCTTTGATGACGATCAAAGATTTTGGGTTTGTACAAAGTTTATGAGAAACTTGTATTTCCAAAGAAGTGAGTGGGAGCACTATAGAATTTCTGATGAGTATATGTTATTGACATATTGTTGATCAGAAATGACGTAGAATTTCTGGAAAGCCTGGATTAAGCTACTTGAACATTGAGCATCAAGATCTATAAAGATAGATCAAAATGCTTAATAATACTTTCAAATGAGCACATACCTTGACATGATCTTGAAGGTATTCAAGATGGATCAGTCAAAGAAGAAGTTCTTGCCTGAATTGTAAGGTACGAAGTTAAGACTTAAAGCTCGACCACGGCAGAAAAGAGAGAAAGGACGAAGGTCGTCCCCTATGCTTTAGACGTAGGCTCTACAGTATGTTATGTTGTGTACCGCACCTAAAGTGTGCCTTGCCATGAGTCAGTCAAGGGGTACAAGAGTGATCCAAGAATGGCTCACAGGACAGCGGTCAAAGTTATCCTTAGTAACTAGTGGACTAAGGAATTTTCTCGATTATGGAGGTGGTAAAAGAGTTCGTCGTAAAGGGTTACGTCGATGCAAGCTTGACACCTATCCGGATAGCTCTGAGTAGAGAGACCGGATACATATAATGGAGCAATAATTTAAAATAGCTCCAAGTAGAACAGTTGTTTGGAATAGCTCCAAATAGAGCGTGGTAGCTGCATCTAGGAGATGACATGGAGATTTGTAAAGCACACACGGATCTGAAAGGTTCAGACCCGTTGACTAAAACCTCTCTCACAAGCAACATGATCAAACATAAAACTCATTGAATGTTAAATCACATAGTGATGTGAACTAGACTACTGACTCTAGTAAACTCTTGGGTATTAGTCACATGGCGATGTGACCTGTGAGTGTTAATCACATGGCGATGTGAACTAGATTATTGACTCTAGTGCAAGTGGGAGACTCTTGGAAATATGCCCTAGAGGCAATAATAAAAGTATTATTATTATATTTCCTTGTTCATGATAATTGTCTTTTATTCATGCTATAACTGTATTATCCGGAAATCGTAATACACGTGTGAATACATAGACCACAATATGTCCCTAGTGAGCCTCTAGTTGACTAGCTCGTTGTGATCAACGGATAGTCATGGTTTCCTGACTATGGACATTGGATGTCGTTGATAACGGGATCACATCATTAGGAGAATGATGTGATGGACAAGACCCAATCCTAAGACTAGCACAAAAGATCGAGTAGTTCATTTGCTAGAGCTTTGCCAATGTCAAGTATCTCTTCCTTTGACCATGAGATCGTATAACTCCTGGATACCGTAGGAGTGCTTTGAGTGTATCAAACGTCACAACGTAACTGGGTGACTATAAAGGTGCACTACAGGTATCTCCGAAAGTATCTATTGTTTTATACGGATCGAGACTGGGATTTGTCACTCCGTGTAAACGGAGAGGTATCTCTGGGCCCACTCGGTAGGACATCATCATATGCGCAATGTGACCAAGGAGTTGACCACGGGATGATGTGTTACGAAACGAGTAAAGTGACTTGCCGGTAACGAGATTGAACAAGGTATTGGATACCGACGATCGAATCTCGGGCAAGTAACATACCGATAGACAAAGGGAATTGAATACGGGATTGATTAAGTCCTTGACATCGTGGTTCATCCGATGAGATCATCGTGGAACATGTGGGAGCCATCATGGGTATCCAGATCCCGCTGTTGGTTATTGACCGGAGAACGTCTCGGTCATGTCTGCATGTCTCCCGAACCCGTAGGGTCTACACACTTAAGGTTCGATGACGCTAGGGTTATAAAGGAAGCTTGTATGTGGTTACCGAATGTTGTTCGGAGTCCCGGATGAGATCCCGGACGTCACGAGGAGTTCCGGAATGGTCCGGAGGTAAAGATTTATATATGGGAAGTCCTGTTTTGGTCACCGGAAAAGTTTCGAGCGATATCGGTATTGTACCGGGACCACCGGGAGGGTCCCGGGGGTCCACCAAGTGGGGCCACCAACCCCGGAGGGCTGCATGGGCCATGTGTGGGAGGGAACCAGCCCCAAATGGGCTGGTGCGCCCCCCACAAGGGGCCCAAGGCGCAGGGGAGAGTGGGAGGGGGCAAACCCTAGGGCAGATGGGCCTTAAGGCCCATGCTCCCTGCGCCTCCCTCTCCTCCCCCTCTGGCCGCCGCACCAGATGCCATCTGGAGGCTGGCCGCACCCCTTGGGGTGGGAAACCCTAAAGGGGGCGCAGCCCCCCTCTCCCCCTATAAATAGTGAGGCATAGGGCTGCCCATGAGACACACAGAATACACGTGATTCGGTCTCTGCCTTTGGTTGCAGCCCTCTCCTCTCTCCCAAGTACTCCTCCTCTCCCGTGGTGCTTAGCGAAGCCCTGCAGGATAGCCACGCTCCTCCATCACCACCACGCCGTTGTGCTGCTGCTGGATGGAGTCTTCCTCAACCTCTCCCTCTCTCCTTGCTGGATCAAGGCGTGGGAGACGTCACCGGGCTGTACGTGTGTTGAACGCGGAGGTGCCGTCCGTTCGGCACTTGATCATCGGTGATCTGAATCACGACGAGTACGACTCCATCAACCCCGTTCACTTGAACGCTTCCGCTTAGCGATCTACAAGGGTATGTAGATGCACTCTCCTTTCTACTCGTTGCTGGTCTCTCCATAGATAGATCTTGGTGTTGCGTAGGAAAATTTTTGAATTTCTGCTACGTTCCCCAACAACTCCCTCCGTTCGGAATTACTTGTCTCGGAAATGGATGTATCTAGAACTAAAATACGTCTAGATACATTCATTTCTGCGACAAGTAATTCCGAACGGAGGGAGTACTTCGTAAGGGTCTAATTATGATCCATATGTTTCATGTTATGGTTAGATTTATCTTAATTCTTATTTCGTAGTTGCGGATGCTTGCGAGAGGGGGTAATCATAAGTGGGAGCCTTGTTCAAGTAAGAATGGCACCCAAGAACCGGTCCACCCACATATCAAATTATCAAAGTAGCGAATGCGGATCAAATAAACATGATAAAAGTAACTAGATGAATTCACATGTGTCCTCGAGAACGCTTTGTTTACTGTAAAAGAAAGTTTTGGTCTGTCCTTTGCTATAAAAAGGATTAGGCTACCTTTCTGCACTTTATTACTATTGTTACTTATCACTTGTTACGAATTATCTTGCTACAAAACTATTTATCATTGCTACATTCAGTACTTGCAAAAAATACCTTGCTGAAAACCGCTTGTCATTTCCTTCTGCTCCTCGTTGGGTTTGACACTCATACTTATAGAAAGTACTACGATTGATCCATATACTTGTGGGTCATCGAAGTCCTATGATAAGATCGCGGAATGTCATGTGGTGGGCCTTGGAGAAACACAAAGTCCCAGCAAAGTACATTACCCTCATCAAGGAAATGTACGATAATATTGTGACAAGTGTTCGAACAAGTGATGGCGGCACTAATGACTTCCTGATTAAAATAGGACTGCACCAGGGGTCAGCTTTGAGCCCTTATCTTTTTTTCTTTAGTGATCAATGAGGTCACAAGGGATATACAAGGAGATATCACATGGTGTATGCTCTTTGCAGATGATGTGGTGCTAGTCGATGGTAGTCGAACGGGGTCAATAAGAAGTTAGAGCTATGAAGAAAAACCTTGGAATCAAATTTTTTAGACTTAATAGAACTAAAACCGAGTACATGAGGTGCGGTTTCAGTACTACTAGGCACTTGGAGGAGGAGGTTATCCTTGATGGGCAGTTGGTGCCTCGGAAGGACACATTTCGATATTTGGGGTCATTGTTGTAGAAGGATGGGGATATCGATGAAAATGTGAGCCATCGAATCAAAGCCGGATGGATGAAGTGGCGTCAACCTTCTGCCATTCTCTGTGACAAGAGGGTGCCACAAAAGATAAAAGGTAAGTTCTATACGATGACGGTTCGACCCGCAATATTGTATGGCACTGAGTGTTGGCCGACTAAAAGGCGACATGTCCAACAGTTAGAACCACGAGTTTGTTTCTAGATCTTATGGGTTTCACATCTAGCCTGTCCCAACTTTTTTGGGGCGTGCTACGCATCCGCCAGCTGATTTTTTTTAAATCGGCCGGGTCGCAAGCCGTCAGTTTAGCACATCAAGCAGCCGAACGATGCCTTTATCATTGCAAGAAAGGTTTTGTTGCAGAATTTATCTTGCAACAGATGTCTTGTTGCAGAAATATTGTGCAACAAAGTTTTTGTTGTAGATTTTTTTGCAACCGAGGTGATGTTGCGGAATTTCTTTTTACTGTCTTCACTTTTTTGCAACACAAGTGTTGTTGTGGAAGGACATTTTGCAACACATGTGATGTTGCAGAAAACATTAATGAAGATGAAGTTGCAGCGCCGCACCACTGTTGTTTGTCGTCGCCGTGGTCGATTAACATCGTCGCCGTCGCCGACAACTCAGTCACCGTTCGCCGTTGCTGGTGCAGACAGCAGAGAGGCCACGAACTGGGCAGACTAGGGCTCGTCGTGCACTCGTCTCGCGAGGCGCGGTTGCCATCTTCTCCGGCCACCGGTCCCCGTGCGAGCAAAGGCCATCCCGGAGTTGGGCGACGGACGGGAGCTTGACTTGAGGAGAGAGATGGCTTGATTTGGGGAAGGAACATGTGTGTGGAGAAGAAGCATGGTGGAGAAGATAAGGTTGGGTGGTTGGCTGGATTGGAACATGTAAGAGACCCACGATTTTGTTTGATCTAATGACGCACCAAGCCGCGGATGCAGCGTCTTGATCGGTCGGTTGGTGCCAATCGTTTCCCAATTTGTTTAGGACTAAAGGCTTTGTTATTGATGTATAAAGAACTGACAAAATAAATGTTTTTTATCCTTCAATACCATCATTTGTCCTTGTGGTGAGGATGGTTAACCCATGCGTGTGGGGGAGCGACCATGAGGTCACAGGTTCAAACCGTGGCCTATGTTTTCTCGTCAAACTTTCTAACTTAACTTCGAAAGCAGTTTGTCATCCAACATGGTACCCAATTGGTCCGCAAACCAGTCAGACGTTCAAAATCCCACAAACCCTTTTTTTAGGGAAACAACAGGACTAGTAATCTGAGGGACAATATTTTCTATGTTGGTTCCTACTGCAAAACCCTTTTTTTATTAGGAAAACAACACGACTCCACTGCGTACTTTCATTAATTTTGAAAATATAATACAACCGTTTCCTGTTACATTTTTGTGTAGCAAAGCCAATAACCGTATACTCCCTCCGTCCGGAAATACTTGTCAACAAAATAGATAAAAGGGGATGTATCTAGATGTATTTTAGATCTAGATACATCTTTTTTTATCCATTTTGATGACAAGTATTTTCGGACGAAGGGAGTAATAATTAACCACCGTACTGCAGCCGCTCGCAAAACCATTCATTCTACGTTATTTGCAAAACCGTCTTATTGGCTGTGCGCATCGTGCCATGCAGAGGCTGTGCGCATCATGCCAGACCGTGCATTCTTTTGATGTGGTATTATCACCTTGATACATCAATTCAGTGAGATATCCTTTATCAAGATATATCATATACTACCTCTATCTGATAATATAAAAACGTTTCTCAAGCTATTATGGGACGGAGGGATTACCTTTTACAAAAGAAAAGAGCTTAAACTAACTGACATCTCCAAGAGGATAGAAAAAAAGGAGCGAGACGTACATAATCACTGACATGCGTCCTACATACTTCCTCTGCAAACAAATATAAGAACGTTCTAATATATTTACAGAGAAAGTACTATGGAATTTACCTACTGCTTCATCTACAGACGCTCTCCAGACCGCAACAAGTAGCATATGGATACAGTATAGTCGTTTCACTCCAAGCACAGGATTGAGCAACCAAATGGAACAAGTTCATATGTATTCACCATGTTCAACCACCACACGGACAACAGCTAAAATACACGGAGCACCGATTCTCCAGCCACTACAGTTCTGTGACACAACTTAATTAGGACTCGTCCTGGCTTACCTAGTTTTTATTCCCAACACAGTTCTACAACCATTGTAACTTACAGGCTCCCCCCACCTACTTGTATACCACCTGAGTACAAACCCTGGACCCAAAAAGCAGCTACACATAATTATACAAGAAGAAACACTCGAATACCCAAATTATCTGCAGCAATATGAAGAGCACCCCCAGCGTTGTACACATCAGCTTAGGGGGAAATCCGGCGAGCGATGATCCTTGGTTATTCCCTGGGCCTAGCAAGCCACAGAGAGCTCAGCGCGCGCAAACGCGAGAAGTAGTCGTGTATGGCTAGGAGGGCGCGGGAGGCCTGACGGATAGTCAGGATTCGCTGCATCTGATGCAAGGTCTGCTGTCGCAGGTTGTCAGCCTGGTAGATACAAACGAAAGAAAATTATCAAATAAACCAAACTGATGAAAGTGAGCAGCTAATTTCATGCCAGCAAATATGCTGAAATATCACAGGTTCAAGACTGGAAGATGCAAGGAAAGAGGCTTGCCTGGCGAAGAAAGTTCTCGAGCGTTCCAAGCTTGCCCATGGCCATGGCCATCTGACCCATGTAGTTTGCAACATTCCCCGAAGAGCCAGCGGAGGAACCCAGAGATCCAGCCAGAGTCTCTGCCAGTGATTGCTGCAATGCTTCCATTCCTTGTGACAGTGCATCCTCTGCCTGCTGGGAAGATTGCTGGAGGTTGGTCAATCCCAACATCTGCTGCTCGGTTAGCGGCTCCAGATGATTCACCAGGAGCTGAAATTTCATACCGCATTGAACAATCAGCTTACAGGACCAGCAAGCGAAACTGAACTAACAGAAAACTCTGAGATTTAATACTTCACTCACCTTTAAGAGCTCGGATGGACGGAAACCCCCAAGCCACAGGAAGCACCTTTCGGCAGGCGTCTTCCACATGCCTGACAGTATATGGAACACGTCAGCCTTGGCAGCGACACCTTTGACCTTAAATATTTCATCATAATGTGCCATTATCCCATCTACGATAAGGCGCAGGTCACTGTCACTTGCATGAGCATTAACTGCAGTCCTCAACTCATTGATTTGCTTGTTTTGGTCCTCAAGCCATCTAGTGTATTCCAGATCGAAAGTCATTGCTCCTGCAAAGATAAGTTTACTGTTCAGATGAACCTCTAACATAGATTGATAACACAATACAATTGAACATTATGTAACAAAAGGATGATGCTGCCAAAATGTATGGCATACACAGAAATTTGGAGAAGAAAATACCATTTCCACTCATGGCATGGGTTTGGTCTCCTGAGCTAGAAATGAAGATTCCCTGCAAATAAATATCCAGCACGAGCATTAGCAAAAGCATACTCTACTGCAACCAAGATATCACAACCAACATTCAGCCAATAAAGATCTACCTGCTGGCGAGCTTTCTGGAGCTCCTGCTCTAGTTGTGCAAGCTTCAGCTTGCTGCTTTCTAGCTGTTGCACATATGACTTCAAACAAACAGAAAAACATTATCAGTGATTCCGAACAAATGAACAATCCAGTATTCACTATTCAGTGGAAACGATAAATACTAAACATCACACGAAGGCTCGTGCATGGAGAATTCAGTTAGTTGATATAATTCAACTGCCTCTATGCACATATAACTAAGAATTTATTCAAGTCTTGTATACTGAAACACACGAAGAAAATTATGACCAAACAAATAAAACGGAGCCATTATGCATATAGAACTACAGTAAAGAAACATGCTGTTAAGTTCATCAACACAACTACAAACAGCTCTGTTTCAACACAACCGAAAAAGGCTCTTGCCCTGCTTTATATATAAAGCAACGACCATACAGGACCAACACGTACAACTCGAAACCACACACGAAACACACACCCAAGGCTGGATACATCAGGTAAGCGGACAGCCACACCACCCGAACCAACGCCAAGCCAACGCCAAATGTGCAATAAGAGCCCTGCTTGAGGTCATTGGAGATCTCCTCCAAGACGGCGTGGCGCCTTCCGGAAGGGAACAGCGCTGGAATGCCGCCACGGCCCAATCCAAAGGATCATGGTTTTCACCCGGAGCAATCTGAAGGAGGAGAGTAACCGCGATGGCGGCTTAAGGAGACGCCGCCCATGGACACCACCGTCGATGGCCCGACCAAAGCCAGACAGGGATTACGCCCCCCCCCCCGCGCCGCACTCACACTCCACCTCCGAAACAGTGCTGATTGCCGAAACACCGGCCGCCAGTCCGCACCTGAGATGCGAGCCCCGTCCACGATCACCGCAACTCCCACCACCAAGGCCACCGCCCCGGGAACCCAGACCACCCCTCGACCGCCACCACGGCATA
Organism: Triticum aestivum; assembly: GCF_018294505.1. Taxonomy (NCBI): domain Eukaryota; kingdom Viridiplantae; phylum Streptophyta; class Magnoliopsida; order Poales; family Poaceae; genus Triticum; species Triticum aestivum. The sequence goes on from NC_057798.1 coordinate 84,348,323, forward strand.
AGGACACCGACGGCCGGTGAAGTGCAAAAGGCCCCTCCTTCGACCCAAAAACAAACCCTCTGGCCGAAAGATGGCCAAACCAGTCAGCACCAGGCAGGGAAGGGTCGTCAACAGCCGCCGGCCTTGCCGCAGCCACCCCGCCGCTCCACCGGGGACACGACCCATCTGGCTACAGATCTTGGCATTGGCATGGCCAAGAGGCCCCTGCCTCCCTCCCCGGGTCGCCCCTGCCACCACCAGCCTGCCGTCAACAGCAGCCAACAAGGTTGCCACCGGCCGCCGCTCCAGCCGAACAAGCAGAGGAAGGAGAGGTCGCCACCACTGTCGCGCCGCCACTCCCACCAGCAGATAGCCACAGCAGGGGTGGACGCCCGCAACCCGCGCCGCCCACGGCCCGCACCACTTGAGGCCGGATCTGGACTCGTCAGTGCATCCCGCTGCCACCGCCAACTCAGGCCCCAAGGAGGCACCACCTCCGTGTCCCCCGTCACACCACCACCCCGGCACCGGTGCCAACCCACACCGGCGCGCCGCCGTGCTGCCACACCAAACGCGAAGCGCCGCATCCAGGCTTGATGACCTGGCACGCGCTGAATCCTCCACGCAAGGAGACAAGAACTCCCCGCCACCGACGACGACGGGGCTTCACCCGGCCACGCCCTCTGGCGGCGGCGAGGGAGGAGGGAAGGGCGGAAGGGGAGCCCCCGCAGCTGCGCTAGGGTTTGCCGAGGGGAGTTTCCTTTCCTTTTCCTGTTTCAACACAACTACAAACAACTATGCCCAGAACCTCTGAACTCCTTAATTCTTTAAGCAGAACTGCTGCCTTTCAAATTACAGATCTAGCTCGAATCAGGTTAAATTACTAAATTAGGTTGAGTAGAAAAAGAAAATTCTGAACATAAGAGAGCAATGAAAAAAGGGGCAAGATTTATAGCGATACCTTCTTCCTTAGTCGACTTTTCCTTGCAGCCTCACGATTTTGAGCAAGACGGCGCAGTGTCTATTATATGGCAAATATGACAAGAAATTAAAAACATAAAAAGGCAAGAAACAAAAAATATACAAGAAAAAAGTACCTTTTGGTCCAAGGGCTTGTCAGACCTGTCAGACCTATCCGAAGAATTAGAAGCCATGATTGCCCCACCACTCTGTCCTTGTTCTAACTGCAAACAGTAGATAACTTGAGCATGTTTAGAGTATCAATGAGTAAGTTAAACAAAACTTATTAATTCCCTTTTTTGACCAAAACAAAATTGTATGCACAAGCTGGCATTCCATACCAGACAAGATTCCAGCTGCTCCGTCTGAAACCCAATGTTCAGATTAAACATTTCCATTCCAGTTGTACCGGTACCAGCCGACACAACCAGCACTACAACCCTTTGCGCTACTCTAGTTTTCTTATAAAGGCGTCAGCCGCACCGCATTTTGGTTTCGCTACTCTCTAGTTTCCTTATAAAGGCATCAACCGCACCGCATCTTGGTTTCCTCGGCGAGGTGGTACAATCCCACATGGTAGCGACAGCCAGGAGGAGGCAGGGAATGGGCCCATACTTCATTGCAGAGACTTGACTGTGGGCTTCTTGCTCTTACAATGGGTCCGCGTGCACTAGGTTGATACAAAGGCCAGGCCAAACACTAGTCCATTCGTCGCCTTTTTTTTTCCTCTTCCTTTTATATTATGCGCATCATGTCTGTGTAGATGCATACGAATTATGAAAAGACAGAACGGAACACCGGAATGCTCCAGTACCGAACCATTCCATTCCAAGTACCAGAACAGAATTGACAGGTATAAAACAGACTAAGAACTGCACGCTTTAGTTGACAACTTTGGCATATTTGGAGTATCAGTTGGCAGCTGATCCACTCTGAAGCACCGATACGCACGGATTTGCCGTGTCGGCGTCCTGCACGCGGCAGATAAGCCGATAAGTGTATCCTGGAGGTGTCATGATTTTCAATTTAAAAAGAACGGAAAACAAATTCAATATGGGTGGCAACACGCTGTGGACACGACTTGATACGGCGAGGATGTTAAGCGCAGCCCCAAGCCCAATAGAAGCCCACGAGCCACGACTAACCCTAACATTTTCTCTCTCGCTCTCTGTTCTGCCGCACGAGGAAGCTTTGGATCGACGGCTACTGCAGGAGCCTGCCGCCGCCACCTGGAATTGCCTTGCCGGCCTGTCGATTCGCCTCGCCACCGACTTGAGCGAGGTAATTGATTATTCCGCCGCCGCCGCCTGGAATCGCCTCGCCGACCTGTCGATTCATCTCGTCGACGCCTTGAGCGAGGTAATTGATTCCGCCACAGCCGCCGCCTGGAGTGGCTGGCTGGCTGCTTGCTGGCGCTTCTGTGTGTGCGCGCACGCTGGTGTATGCGTATGTGCTTGGTGCTTGGCTGCTTGCTAAGTTGCTATTGTGTGCTGATGTTGCTGTTTTGCTGCTGCTGCTGCTAGGGAGATGTCATCTGCGGGGAGTAGCATGGCAGCAAGCCAACTTCTTCACTGGTTTGGACTTTTCACACCTGTCTAACTTAAATTGACAAAGCCTAGTAATATTATATGATGTATTTTGCATACACCATGTGGATTGAAGACATTGATGATCATTCAGGACTTGAAAAGAGGCATGGAGGCAACCAATGGGGCAGTATTGTGATCTCATCTCATGCATTCTATTATGTTTTGTCTCTATTACATGCCATTTTACTAATTATTTATATATATACTTGCCGTATTGCTGTTTCTAGAAATTGCCATGTCCTGTGTTCCCGTACTCGTATCTCCGTATAGGTGACAGCATATCGGTGCTTCATAGCTGATCCATATGAGCAAGCGAAACAGCATGTGAATCGTACGGTAAAAATGGTTGGTTTTAACTAACAATTCATTACTGCTGTTATAAAACATGAAGATGCCCCCGGCAGTATATTTGCCAAGCTCTTATCGCTCCAGAATCCAGGTCCTGGTAATTATCAAATCCGACCACAGTAATGATATATAACTTAAGATTATCAACTCCGTTGTTAAGCTATACCAATTAATTCCAACCACAGCAGGATTCACAGTTCAAATGCTAACATGGTATTAAGCATAACAATTATCTATTTTACCTCTAGAAAATGGTGCAGGTAAAGACATAGGTGCTTACATAGCTGAGTTCAACTTAAAGCCTCTTTAGATAAAAAGAGTGGGAAACAGTTAAAACCCAGAATTAAGAAGCATGATTACCCTATAAATCTTGCCGTCGTTGTCTACAACAGTTGAGTTGTCAGTCCTTGAGCTAGCATCTGCCATCACTCAGCGGACCACAATCACAAGGAGACAGCAAATCACTTTGCTCCCCCCTTCCTAACAGCAAAGTGGTGAGCCCAGCCCTATGCTGCGCGAGATCGATCGTTGCCAGAATCTGCTCATAACAATGGAAAAAAGTTAAGCAACTCTGACAGATTCACATAACTCAGAAACAGTAATGGCATACATGTAACGAAATACAGTACATGATTGTACTTATACTTGCCTCTGATCCAAGTCAGTAGCTGCTCACAACCGTATGGTCTGCAAAAAAGGGTGTCTTCCCTTAGTACACAAGTACGAAGACACTTCCACAAAAAAAGTACTCCCTCTGTAAAGAAATATAAGAGCGTTTTAAGTGATCTAAACGTTCTTATATTTCTTTACAGAGGGAGTACGAAGATACACAGCATGATGCAAATTACTATTAGCATGTCGGAACAAGGGTATGCACATTTATGAACTAGTGCCGATCTGAAACCCTACAGGCTGGTGGTCAATCTCCCTGAAGGGCCACAGAAGTAGGTTGCACAGTGAGTGCCTGTGCCACTGGAGTAAGCACACGAATCCAGCCATCGGGAAACCATCACGAAACAGGGCCGTTCTTCGCTCACTACTCAAGCCATGATCCAACGCATATACTGACAGTGACACGGTAGGTACAACAACAGCTATCCTGATCCGGAACAGCAGAACCAACCGAAACAAGCAGCAGGAACGGGGGGTGGATGGGGGAGACGAGCTCAGAGCGGGGGCGCATACGGGGCACGGTCGGCGCGGTCGTCCTGAGCGGAGCTCGCCGTGGCGCCGGCGGGCCGCGGCCATGGTAGGCGGTCAGCCCTCGGGCCCCCGCCCGGGATGGATTGGGGGAGCCTCAGAGCCCAGCACCGAATCCGGCGCGGCTTCCACCCGGAGGCCGTCGACTCCTCCTCCTCAGGGGAGCTCCGGCTCGCGGCGTCGGGGATTTGGTGGGGGGAGCGGTGGCGAATCGGGGAAGCTTCGAGAAGCTCTTTCGGGTGGTGGTGGTGGTGGTGGTGGTGGTGGAGGGCTAGTGGGAGCCTGCTGGGAGGGAGGCCTGGGGGGGCAGGGGAAGGCGCCAAAGCGGCGGGGGGCGGCCTGGACCCGGCGCACGGGCCGGCGTGCGGCCGACGCGCGGGCCCCGCCGCCGCACCGGGGACGCGTGGGCGCGGCTCGCTGGACTGATTAGGCGCGGGTGGCGTCAGGGGCGTGGGGCCCGCGCGCCTCGCTTGCCTCACCAACTCCTCACTCCGTGACGACGCGGGTGGCGTCTTTGACTTGCCCACCGGAGAGCGCGCGGCCGGCGTTATCCGCTGCGCCGAGGCCGCTGCCAGCGTGCGGTCCAGGGCTCGATGGTGTGCACGTGATTTGCTACGGTGAAACGACGCTGCCACTGCCAGGCTTGGTTTAGTTTAGTTTAACAGCATTGTCCCAGGGGGTTCTTGGTGCCATCGTAATTTGCCGTGGATCGTTGTGTTGTGGCCTTCGGGTTTCTTGCTTTCTCTGAGGGGTGGCTTTCTTCCGTTTCTGATTAGTTTGTTCACCTGCTACAGCCCGACAATACATATTTTATTTTTTCAAATGATAAGGGCCATGTGTGGCATGAAACACTTCGGGCCTTACGTTTTTTTACAATTAAAGTTGCCATCCGAAAAGAAAAAATAAAGCAAAAGACTGAAACTTGTCATCTGAAAAGAAAGTTGCCGTGTTTTTTTTGTGAGAAAATTTTCGATCTATTCATCTTCAATCATGGCAGTACAACGAATACCAGAAACAATAAAAATTACACCCAGATCCATAGACCACCTAGCGACGACTACCAGCACTGAAGCGAGCCAAAGGCGCGCCGCCGTCATCGCCCCTCCATCGCCGGAGTCGGGCACAACTTGTTGTAGTAGACAGTCGGGAAGTCGTCGTGCTAAGGCCCCGTAGGACCAGCGCATCAGAACATCAACCGCCGCAGATGAAGAATAACGTAGATCAAAAAGATCACGCGAAAGTAGACGAACAACAACAACGACGAGATCCGAGCAAATCCACCAAAGATAGATCCGCCGGAGACACACCTCCACACGCCCACCAACGGTGCTAGACGCGCCGCCGGAACGGGGACTAGGCGGGGAGACCTTTATTCCATCTTCAGGGAGCCGCCGTCGTCTCGTCTTCCTGAGCAGGACACAAACCCTAGCAAAACTGAAAGAAACGACTAAAAACGGAGCCCTCCCGTCGGCCCTTGCCGAGATCCACCGCGCCCCCATGGCCCTAGGGCCATCGGAGAGGAGGCAGACCTGCGGCGGCGACGGCGGGAGGCAGAAACCCTAACTTTTTTGTGGAGGAAGGAGGAGGAGGCGGCTAGCCTTCCCTTCAAGGGAAGGAGAAAGTTGCCGTGCTTGATAACTAAAGTTGCCATCCTCGCGTCACCGAACTTGAAATAAAAAACATTTGGAATTGTCATGTGTTCGTGTCGCACGTGTGGTACTTACCAGGTTTTTTTAATTTCTTTTGCAGAGAGAGAGACAGGGGCGGCCCTTGTTGGAAATATGAGCAAATTACTACGAGATTTAATTTGAATAAACAGAAGATAAATCATGACTACAGTAGCAGAGATTGAACTAATCATGCGAACTAGCATAGTAGATGAACAGATCACATCTAGGGCACATACTAGAAACATGAATTCTACCACGATCTCGAATAGGAAAGATAGAATCACATACAGTGCAGCGGGAGCAGCACCGCCGGCGTTGACGTTGTCGCCCATGTCGTCGAGGATGAGGTTGCCTAGGTCGGGGAAGAAGTCGTCGTTCACGAAGTCGCCGCTGCCAGCAGTCGCGCGAGTGCGCTCCCCAAAAACCTGATCGCCCCTCTCCCGTACAGGATCACGAGAGGCGGGATTCCGGAGGCCTGATGTCCCTTCTCCCGGTGCACGCCGAAAGGAGGAATGGAGAAGACTTGCTTGGCGGCGCAATGGTCTGGAACGGTGGTGAGAAACCATACGAAGCCGCTGCGGCTAGGGTAGATGTCTGCCTGACTATATAGTGTGGGCCGGGTAGGTCGTGGGAGTAAACCCCACGTCTGAGTCGTCACGATCCAAAAGAATCGGAAACGGTTCAGTTTTAATGACTCATTAATTTTTTCCCGAGCAGCAAAAATATAGACAACGTATATAGCTCTGTCCTCGGCTCGGCTCAATCCCGCAGCCCGTTACGTAATGTAATGCATCATTCCGTAACTAACTCATTAGCTACATTGCTTGCAAGGCTTATAGTGATGTGCATTACCGAGAGGGCCCAGAGATACCTCTCCGACAATCGGAGTGACAAAACCTAATCTCGAAATACGCCAACCTAACATCTACCTTTGGAGACACCTGTAATACTCCTTTATAATCACCCAGTTACGTTGTGACGTTTGGTAGCACCCAAAGTGTTCCTCCGGTAAACGGGAGTTGCATAATCTCATAGTTACAGGAACATGTATAAGTCATGAAAAAAGCAATAGCAATATACTAAACGATCAAGTGCTAGGCTAACGGAATGGGTCATGTCAATCACATCATTTTCCTAATGATGTGATCCCATTAATCAAATGACAACTCATGTCTATGGCTAGGAAACTTAACCATCTTTGATTCACGAGCTAGTCAAGTAGAGGCATACTAGTGACACTATGTTTGTCTATGTATTCACACATGTATTATGTTTCTGGTTAATACAATTCTAGCATGAATGATAAACATTTATCATGAAATAAGGAAATAAATAATAACTTTATTATTGCCTCTAGGGCATATTTTCTTCAATATCAACCTGCCATGCAGATCAGGAGAGTATTGCATCTTCATGGAGTGGGATAATTAAAATAAGGATACTCCCCTCTCAGCTGACCAACAGCTTGTCTCCCACTTCTACTTCACGGGATCTCCGATCACATATAGTGGGTTACCACTATGGAAAACTCATGCGGTGGGTCTCAAACCCATCTCCATCAATGCATTATCTATCACATTACGTGATAGACCCTTTGTGAAGGGATCTGTCAAGTTTTTCGATGTTTGGATATAATCCAACGTAATAACTCCGGAGTTCCTCAGTTTCCTGACAGATTTTAATCTCCTCTTCACATGCCTTGAGGACTTCATATTGTCCTTAGAACTTTTTATCTTGACGATCATGGTTTGATTATCACAGTTCATCAGGATAGGGGGTATTGGTTTTTCAACCATAGGTAAGTCCATCAATAGCTCACGAAGCCACTCTGCTTCAATAGTGGCAGTGTCTAATGTTGTGAGTTCTGCTTCCATAGTTGACCTCGTTAAGATGGTCTGCTTGCAAGACTTCCAGGAAACAGCGCCACCACCAAGTGTAAAAACATAACCACTTGTGGCCTTAATCTCATCAGCATCAGATATCCAGTTCGAGTCACTATAACCCTCCAGTACCCTTGGATACCCGGTGTAGTGAATCCCATAGCTCATAGTGCCCTTCAAGTAGCGCATAACTCTCTCAAGCGCACGCCAATGATCATCTCCTGGTTTTGACACAAACCGACTCAGCTTGCTCACAGCAAAAGAGATGTCAGGCCTAGTGGCACTCGCCAAATACATAAGCGAGCCAATAATCTGAGAATACCTCAGTTGATCTCTAGCAATCCGTCTATTCTTTCGAAGCAACACACTAGCATCATATGGAGTTGGAGAAGGCGTGCAGTCGCTATACCCAAAACGACTCAAGACCTTTTCCACATAGTGAGACTGAAGCAATGTGATCCCACCATTCTCATCTCTCAACAGCTTGATGTTTAAGATAACATCAGCTACTCCTAGATCCTTCATCTCAAAACAGCGAGATAAGAAATCCTTAACCTCCTTGATTAAATCAAGTTTGGTTCCAAAGATCAATATGTCGTCGACATATAGACAAAGAATAACTCCTTCGCCCCCACCATGGCGATAGTACACACACTTGTCACCATCATTTACTACAAAGCCGACAGCAGTTAATGTTCTTTCGAACTTCTCATGCCACTCCTTAGGAGCTTGTTTAAGGCCATATAAAGACTTTAAAACTTGCACACCTTTCCTTCCTGACCAGGTACTACAAAACCATCTGGCTAATCCATGTAAATTTCCTCCTTCAACTCTCCATTGAGGAAAGCCGTCTTAACGTCCATTTGATGAACGAGAAGACCATGTGTCACAGCCAGTGATAGTAGCACCCGAATTGTGGTCAGTCTAGCCACGGGTGAGTAAGTATCAAAGAAGTCTTCACCTTCTTTCTGGGTATAACCCTTAGCTACAAGCCGTGCCTTGTACTTTTCAATCGTACCATCAAGTCTAACCTTCTTCTTGAACACCCACTTACATCCTACAGGTTTGCACCCATAAGGACGGTCAGTGATCTCCCAGGTTCCGTTAGCTAAGATGGAATCTATCTCGCTACAAACAGCTTCCTTCCAGTAGTCAGCATCAGGAGATGCATAGGCTTCTGAAATAGTCTTGGGTGTGTCATCCACAAGGTACACAATGAAATCATCACCAAAGGACTTTGCAGTCCTTTGTCTCTTACTCCTTACAGGAGTTTCATTGTCATCCTCAACAGGATTCTCAACGTGTTCCATCGCAATCGTGGGTTTAGGAATTACAATGAGTTTCTCACTAGACGAAGTAGGTATCTCCTGATTTGATGAACTTGACATATCCTTCATAGGAAATATGTCCTCAAAGAAAGTTGCATCATTAGACTCCATAATTGTACCAACATGCATGTCGGATACCTCAGATTTTATTATCAAAAATCTATAGCCAATGCTATGAAAAGCATAGCCCAGAAGAACACAATCCATAGTTTTTGGTCCAAGCTTGCGCTTCTTGGGAATTGGTATATTGACTTTCGCCAAACAACCCCAAGAACGTAGGTAAGAGAGTTTCAACCTTTTCCTTTCCCATTCCTCAAATGGAGTCATGGTCTTATGCTTTGTGGGAACTCGGTTTAGGACATGACACGCGGTCATTAGCGCCTCCTCCCACCATTCCTTGGAAAGACCCGATGTGTCTAACATGGCGTTAACCAAATCAGTTAGAGTTCGGTTCTTTCTTTCAGCCACCCCATTAGACTGAGGTGAGTACGGAGGCGTCCTCTCATGGATTATACCATGTTCCGCACAAAACAGATCAAATTCATTGGAAAAATACTCTCCACCACGATCAGACCTAAGCCGTTTAATTTTTCAATCAAGTTGGTTCTCTACCTCAGCTTTATAGTTTTTGAAGAAAGTTAAAGCCTCGTCTTTTGATTTCAGAAGATACACATAAAAATATCTAGTGGAGTCATCAATCAACGTCATGAAATATCTCTTTCCACCTTTTTGTCAACACGCCATTCATCTCACAGAGATCAGAATGTATAAGCTCTAGTGGCCCTAAGTCTCTTGCCTCTGCAGTCTTATGGGACTTGCGAGGTTGTTTAGCTTGCACACATACTTGGCACTTAGAGCCTTTGACAATAGAGATTTTCGGAATTAAATTCATATTGGCTAGTCGCGTCATGCAACCAAAGTTAATATGACAAAGTTGTGAATGCCAAATATCCGAATCATTATTGTGGCAAACATTATTAATAACTTTAGTGCAAATATCTTACAAAGATAGGCGGAACAAGCCTCCGCACTCATAGCCTTTTCCAACAAATTGTCCACACTTGGAAATTACAACTTTATTGGACTCAAAAACCAACTTAAAACCATCTCGACATAAACGGGAACCGCTAACGAGATTTTTATTGATGGACGACACATGATGAACGTTCTTCAAATGCACAGTCTTGCCCGAAGTAAACTTCAGATCGACCGTACCGACACCTCGAACGATGGCATGTGACCCATTCCCCATCAGCACGGGAGAAGTCCCTGTGACCTGGTAAGAAGAAAACATTGAGGCGTCAGCACAAACATGTACATTGGCACCGGTGTCAATTAACCAATCAGGAGATTGAAATACTGAAAGGATGGTAGGAAGAATACCGTACCCAGATTCCTTCATATCAATATCACTGATGACAACATTGGCGAACTTGCCGCTCTTCTCATGCTCGCGCTCCTCAAAGCGGTTAGGACACTTCGGAGCCCAGTGATTAGGATCACCGCAGACATGACAAAGTCCCTTCCCCTTCTTGTGAGAATTCTTCTTGAAGTTGGTAGAATGCGATGGCTTGTTCTTTGTATCAAACTTGCCTTCGCCCTGAGTTTTGTTCTTGTTGTTTTTAAACTTGTTGGGCTGAAAGTTCTTCTTCTGTACCATGTGGGCACTAGAAGCTCCCTCAGCAACTCGAGCACGTGTGTCCTTTGCTCTCGCCTTCTCTTCAACATCAAGCGTACTAATGAGATCCGCAACGGAAAACTCTTGTCTCTTGTGTTTCAGGGAAGTAGCAAAATTGTTCCACGAAGGTGGAAGCTTGGAAATGATGCCTCTGGCAACAAATTTGTCCGGCAACACACACTTGAAGTACTCAAGTTCTTTTGCGAGCAACTGTATCTCATGGACCTGTTGTACAACAGAGCGCTCATCAGTCATCTTGTAGTCATATACATGTTCTGCCAGCGGTCCGGGGCTCAATGGTGGGCACGTGGTTGCTACGGAGGAACAACGCTGCCAGGCTTAGTTTAGTTTAGTTTAACAACATTGTTCCATTCCAATTCCAAGGAGTTCTTGGTGCCATCGTAATTTGTTGTGGACCCTTGTGTCACCTCTGATTAGTTTGTTTACCTCTGCTGCTACAGCCCGACAATACATATTTTATTTTTCCAAATGATAAGTGCCATGTGTGGCATGAAACACTTCGGGCCTGAAGTTTTTTACGATTAAAGTTGCCATCCGAAAAGAAAAAAACAAAGCAAAAGACTGAAACTTGCTGTCTGAAAAGAAAGTTGTCGTGCTTGATAACTAAAGTTGCCATCCTCGCGTCACCAAACTTGCCATGAAAAACATTCGGAATTGTCATGTGTTCGTGCCGGACGTGTGGTACTTACCAGGTTTTTTTAATTTCTTTTGCAGAGAGACAGGGTCGGCCCTAATATTATGTAGGCCCTAGTGTGATCGAGGGACAATGAACCTTAATAGAGTAACATATATATACTTTCAACAATATATATCGTATATCATGAAAAATATAAAGGCATAAACATAATTGTTTCTAATTTTAGTTAGCAAATAAAATATCAACACCATCTACATGTGATATAACGTACTCAGCTATAAAGAACTATTGAATAGATATAACACGGTGAAATGCACCGAGGAGTTTGTGGGGGGGGGGGGGTAAATGCCCCCAGTCCATATTGATTTTATGTCCTGCAAATCATTTTCTTTAAAAAAATTAAGTATGTAGATACATTAGGCCCTTACTTAAGATGGGCTGATACATCTCCGTCGTATCTACTTTTCCAAACACTTTTGCCCTTGTTTTGGACTCTAACTTGTATGATTTGAATGGAACTAACCCGGACTGACGCTGTTTTCAGCAGAATTGCCATGGTGTTGTTTTATGTGCAGAAAACAAAAGTTCTCGGAATGACCTGAAACTCCACGAAATATCTTAGAATAAATAATAAAAAATCCTCGCCAAAGATGAAGGCCAGGGGGCCCACACCCTGTTCACGTGGGTGGGGGACGTGCCCCTCCCCCCTAGGCGCGCCCCCTACCTCGTGGGCCCCCTGGTGGCCCTCCGATGCCAACTCCGACTCCATATATTGGCTTTCGGGGAGAAAAAAATCAGAGAGAAAGTTTCATCATGTTTTACGATACGGAGTCGCCGCCAAGCCCTAATCTCTCTCGGGAGGGCTGATCTGGAGTCCGTTCGGGGCTCCGGAGAGGGGGATTCACCGTCGTCGTCATCATCAACCATCCTCCATCACCAATTTCATGATGCTCACCGCTGTGCGTGAGTAATTGCATCGTAGGCTTGCTGGACGGTGATGGGTTGGATGAGATTTATCATGTAATCGAGTTAGTTTTGTTAGGGTTTGATCCCTAGTATCCATTATGTTCTGAGATTGATGTTGCTATGACTTTGCTATGCTTAATGCTTGTCACTAGGGCCCGAGTGCCATGATTTTCAGATCTGAACCTATTATGTTTTCATGAATATATGTGTGTTCTAGATCCTATCTTGCAAGTCTATAGTCACCTACTATGTGTTATGATCCGGCAACCCCGAAGTGACAATAATCGGGACCACTCTCAGTGATGACCGTAGTTTGAGGCGTTCATGTATTCACTATGTGCTAATGCTTTGTTCCGGTTCTCTATTAAAAGGAGGCCTTAATATCCCTTAGTTTCCAATAGGACCCCGCTGCCATGGGAGGGTAGGACAAAAGATGTCATGCAAGTTCTTTTCCGTAAGCACGTATGACTATATACGGAATACATGCCTACATTACATTGATGAACTGGAGCTAGTTCTGTGTCACCCTATGTTATGGCTGTTACATGATGAACCACATCCGGCATAGTTATCCATCGCTAATCCGGTGCCTACGAGTTTTCCATATACTGGTTCTTGCTTATTTACTTTTCCGTTGCTACTGTTACAATCACTACAAAAATACCAAAAACATTACTTTTGCTGTCTTTACTTTGTTACCGTTACCACCTTATCATATTACTTTGCTACTAAACACTTTGCTGCAGATACTAAGTTTCCAGGTGTGGTTGAATTGACAACTCAGCTGCTAATACTTGAGAATATTCTTTGGCTCCCCTTGTGTCGAATCAATAAATTTGGGTTGAATACTCTACCCTCGAAAACTGTTGCGGTCCCCTATACTTGTGGGTTATCAAGACCTTTTCCTGGCGCTGTTGTCGGGGAGCATAGCTCTATTCTTTGAGTCACTTGGGATTTATATCTGCTGGACACCATGAAGAACTTGAAAGATGACCGAACTACTATTTTGCCCTCAACTACGAGGGGAGGTAAGGGACTGCCATCTAGCCTTGCACTAGATTCTCCATCTGTTATGAGTAAGTTTGCGACACCTAAACCTACTACTGCTATTGATTTTGATATGTCGCATGTTATTGATGATGTCACTTCTGCTATGCATGATACTTATGATGAAACTACTTCTATGCTTGATACTACTGTGCCACTCGGCGAATTTCTTGATGAGCAAATTGCTAGGTCTAGAGAAAGAGAAATTATTGAACCTGAACACGATGATGTTAGTGATGATGAGCATATGCCTGCTATTCCTGAGGGTTATCTTTTTAGTGCTGAATCTTTTGAAGCTGTTGTTGCTTGCCAGGATAGTCTTGAACGTAAGAGGTTGCTAATTAAGTGGAGTAAAGAATCTTTTAGAGGAAGGATGAGATCCGATCCTGCTTTTGCTATTTCACCTATCTGTGTTTCTGATTATGATTATTATGATATTTCTGTCGATCCAGATATAATTACTTTGGTTGAATCTGATCCTTTTTATGGCTATGAATCTGAAACTGTTGTGGCACATCTTCGTAAGTTAGATGATATAGCTGCCCTGTTTACTAATAATCTGAGATCGTGCCACCTTTATTTACTTAAAGTATTTCTGTTCTCATTAAAGGATGATGCTAAGAAATGGTTTAATTCTCTTGATCCTGGTTGTGTGCAAAGTCCCCAGGATATGATTTATTACTTCTCTGCTAAATATTTCCCTGCTCATAAGAAACAAGCTGCTTTGAGGGAAATATACAATTTTGTGCAAATTGAAAAAGAGAGTCTCCCACAAGCTTGGGGGAGGCTTCTCAAGTTACTTAATGCTTTGCCTGATCATCCTCTTAAGAAACCTGAAATATTTGATATCTTTTATAATGGACTAACTGATGCTTCCAGAGATTACCTGGATAGTTGTGCTGGTTCTCTTTTCAGGGAAAGAACACCGGATGATGCTGAACTTCTATTGAATAATATGTTGGCTAATGAAAATAATTGGGCACCTCCTGAGCCAACTCCTGAGCCAGCTCCTGAGCCTATTACTGAGCCTATTCCTAAACCAACTCCGAAGAAGAGAGGTGTTCTATTTCTCAGTCCCGAAGATATGCAAGAGGCAAAGAAATCTATGAAAGAAAAGGGTATTAAAGCTGAAGATGTTAAGAATTTACCTCCTATTGAAGAAATACATGGTCTTAATTTACCGCCTGTTGAAGAAGTATATGATCTCAATTACTTATTTACCGAAGAACCTCCCGATATCCCGACACAGGTAGTAAAGGTAAATTCTCTCTATCGATATGATAAAGCTGAAGTTCCTCCTACTAAAATTGCTAGTCAGTGCTTGGATGAGTTTGATGACTTTATGTTTAAGCAAGATGACTTTAATGGTTATTTTGGTAGACAATTAAAACAGAATACCTTTATGATTAAACGCTTGAGTGAATATATGGCTGATATTAGAGGTGAACTTAAACTTGTTAGCAAACATGCTTCTATGGTTACCACTCAAGTAGAACAAGTACTTAAAGCTCAGAAAGAAGTGTTTGATGAAATGAATAGTTAGAAAAATGATTATGCTGTTAGAGTGGCTACTAGAACTGGTAGAATGACTCAGGAACCTGTTGGGGAACGTTGCAGAAAATTAAAAATTTTCCTACGGTTTCACCAAGATCCATCTATGAGTTCATCTAAGCAACGAGTCAAGGGAGTGAGTTTGCATCTACATACCACTTGTAGATCACGTGCGGAAGCTTGCAAGGGGATGGTGATGATGGAGTCGTACTCGACGTGATTCAGATCACCGATGTCCAAGTGCTGAACGGACAGCACCTCCGCGTTCAACACACGTACGGGACGGGAGACGTCTCCTCCTTCTTGATCCAGCAAGGGGGAAGGAGAGGTTGATGATGATCCAGCAGCACGACGGCGTGGTGGTGGATGCAGCAGAACTCCGGCAGGGCTTCGCCAAGCGTCTACGGGAGGAGGACGAGGTGTAGCAGGGGAGGGAGGCGCCAAGCACAAGGGTGCGGCTGCCCTCCCCCCTGCCCTCCTTTATATAGGCCCCCAGGGGGGGCGCCGGCCCTGGGAGATTGGATCTCCCAAGGGGGCGGCGGCCAAGGGGGGAGGAGTGCCCCCCAAGGCATGTGGTGCGCCCCCCCCCCCACCCTAGGGTTTCAACCCTAGGCGTAGGGGGTGGGCCTAGGGGGGCGCACCAGCCCACTATGGGCTGGCTCCCCTCCCACGTCAGCCCATGGGGCCCTCCGGGATGGGTGGCCCCACCCGGTGGACCCCCGGGACCCTTCCGGTGGTCCCGGTACATTACCGGGAGACCCCGAAACTTTCCCAATGGCCGAAAAACCACTTCCTATATATTATTCTTTACCTCCGGACCATTCCGAAACTCCTCGTGACATCCGGGATCTCATCCGGGACTCCGAAAAACATTCGGTATGCTGCATACTCATATTCATACAACCCTAGCGTCACCGAACCTTAAGTGTGTAGACCCTACGGGTTCGGGAGACACGTAGACATGACCGAGACGACTCTCGGGCAATAACCAACAGCGGGGTCTGGATACCCATGTTGGCTCCCACATGCTCCTCGATGATTTCATCGGTTGAACCACGATGTCGAGGATTCGATCAAACCCTGTATACAATTCCCTTTGCCAATCAGTACGTTACTTGCCCGAGACTCGATCGTCGGTATCCCAATACCTTGTTCAGTCTCGTTACCGGCAAGTCACTTTACTCGTACCGTAATGCATGATCCCGTGGCCCAACACCTTGGTCACCTTGAGCTCATTATGATGATGCATTACCGAGTGGGCCCAGAGATACCTCTCCGTCATACGGAGTGACAAATCCCAGTCTCGATCCGTGTCAACCCAACAGACACTTTCGGAGATACCTATAGTGCACCTTTATAATCACCTAGTTACGTTGTGACGTTTGGTACACCCAAAGCACTCTTACGGTATTCGGGAGTTACACGATCTCATGGTCTAAGGAAGAGATACTTGACATTGGCAAAGCTCTAGCAAACGAACTACACGATCTTTGTGCTATGCTCAGGATTGGGTCTTGTCCATCACATCATTCTCCTAATGATGTGATCCCGTTATCAACGACATCCAATGTCCATAGCCAGGAAACCATGACTATCTGTTGATCACAACGAGCTAGTCAACTAGAGGCTCACTAGGGACATATTGTGGTCTATGTGTTCACATGTGTATTACGATTTCCGGATAATACAGTTATAGCATGAATAAAAGACAATTATCATGAACAATGAAATATAATAATACTTTTATTATTGCCTCTAGGGCATATTTCCAACAGTCTCCCACTTGCACTAGAGTCACCAATCTAGTTACATTGTGATGAATCGAACACCCATAGAGTTCTGGTGTTGATCATGTTTTGCTCGCGAGAGAGGTTTAGTCAACGGATCTGCGACATTCAGATCCGTATGTACTTTGCAAATTTCTATGTCTCCATCTTGAACATTTTCACAGATGGAGTTGAAACGATGCTTGATGTGCCTGGTCTTCTTGTGAAACCTGGGCTCCTTGGCAAGGGCAATAGCTCCAGTGTTGTCACAGAAGAGTTTGATTGTCCCCGACGCATTGGGTATGACTCCTAGGTCGGTGATGAACTCCTTCACCCAAATCGCTTCATGCGCTGCCTCCGAGGCTGCCATGTACTCCGCTTCACACGTAGATCCCGCCACGACGCTCTGCTTGCAGCTGCACCAGCTTACTGCTCCACCATTCAACATATACACGTATCCGGTTTATGACTTAGAGTCATCCGGATCTGAGTCGAAGCTAGCGTTGACGTAACCCTTTACGACGAGCTCTTCGTCTCCTCCATAAACGAGAAACATGTCCTTTGTCCTTTTCAGGTACTTCAGGATATTCTTGACCGCTGTCCAGTGTTCCTTGCCGAGATTACTTTGGTATCTTGCTACCAAACTCACGGCAAGGTTTACATCAGGTCTGGTACACAGCATGGCATACATAATAGATCCTATGGCTGAAGCATAGGGGATGACACTCATCTCTTCTTTATCTTTTGCCGTGGTCGGTGACTGAGCCGAGCTCAATCTCACACCTTGTAACATAGGCAAGAACCCTTTCTTGGGCTGATCCATTTTGAACCTTTTCAAAATCTTATCAAGGTATGTGCTTTGTGAAAGACCTATGAGGCGTCTCGATCTATCTCTATAGATCTTGATGCCTAATATATAAGCAGCTTCTCCAAGGTCCTTCATTGAAAAACATTTGTTCAAGTAGGCCTTAATGCTGTCCAGAAGTTCTATATTATTTCCCATCAAGAGTATGTCATCTACATATAATATGAGAAATGCTACAGAGCTCCCACTCACTTTCTTGTAAACGCAGGCTTCTCCATAAGTCTGCATAAACCCAAACGCTTTGATCATCTCATCAAAGCAAATATTCCAACTCCGAGATGCTTGCACCAGCTCATAAATGGATCACTGGAGCTTGCATACTTTGTTAGCGTTCTTAGGATCGACAAAACCTTCCGGCTGCATCATATACAGTTCTTCCTTAAGATGCCCGTTAAGGAATGCCGTTTTGACGTCCATCTGCCATATCTCATAATCATAGTATGCGGCAATTGCTAACATGATTCGGACGGACTTTAGCTTCGCTACGGGAGAGAATGTCTCGTCGTAGTCAATCCCTTGAACTTGTCGATAACCCTTAGCGACAAGTCGAGCTTTATAGATGGTAACATTGCCATCCGTGTCCGTCTTCTTCTTAAAGATCCATTTGTTTTCTATCGCTCGCCGATCATCGGGCAAGTCTGTCAAAGTCCATACTTTGTTTTCATACATGGATTCTATCTCGGATTTCATGGCTTCAAGCCATTTGTTGGAATCTGGGCCCGCCATCGCTTCTTCATAGTTCGAAGGTTCACCGTTGTCTAACAACATGATTTCCAGGACGGGGTTGCCGTACCACTCTGGTGCGGAACGTGTCCTTGTGGACCTACGAAGTTCAGTAGCAACTTGATCCGAAGTACCTTGATCATCATCATTGGTTTCCTCTTCAGTTGGTGTGCGCATCACAGGAACATTTTCCTGAGCTGCACCACTTTCCCGTTCGAGAGGTAGTACTTCATCGAGTTCTACTTTCCTCCCACTTACTTCTTTCGAGAGAAACTCTTTTTCCAAAAAGCATCCGTTCTTGGCAACAAAGATCTTGCCCTCGGATCTTAAGTAGAAGGTATACCCGACAGTTTCCTTAGGGTATCCTATGAAGACGCATTTTTCCGACTTGGGTTCGAGCTTTTCAGGTTGAAGTTTCTTGACATAAGCATCGCATCCCCAAACTTTTAGAAACGACAGCTTAGGTTTCTTCCCAAACCATAATTCATACGGTGTCGTCTCAACGGATTTAGACAGTGCCCTATTTAAAGCGAATGTAGCTGTCTCTAGAGTGTATCCCCAAAATGATAGCGGTAAATCGGTAAGAGACATCATAGACCGCACCATATCCAATAGAGTGCGATTACGACGTTCGGACACACCGTTTCGCTGAGGTATTCCAGGCGGCATGAGTTGTGAAACGATTCCACATTTCCTTAAGTGTGTGCCAAATTCGTGACTTAAATATTCTCCTCCACGATCTGATCGTAGGAACTTTATTTTTCGGTCACGTTGATTCTCAACTTCATTCTGAAATTCCTTGAACTTTTCAAAGGTCTCAGACTTGTGTTTCATTAAGTAGACATACCCATATCTACTCAAGTCATCAGTGAGAGTGAGAACATAACGATATCCTCTGCGAGCCTCAACACTCATTGGACCGCACACATCGGTATGTATGATTTCCAACAAGTTGGTTGCTCGCTCCATTGTTCCGGAGAACGGAGTCTTGGTCATTTTGCCCATGAGGCATGGTTCGCATGTGTCAAACGATTCATAATCAAGAGACTCTAAAAGTCCATCAGCATGGAGCTTCTTCATGCGCTTGACACCAATGTGACCAAGGCGGCAGTGCCACAAGTATGTGGGACTATCGTTATCAACTTTACATCTTTTGGCATCCACACTATGAACATGTGTAATATTACGCTCGAGATTCATTAAGAATAAACCATTGACCATCGGAGCATGACCATAAAACATATCTCTCATATAAATCGAACAACCATTATTCTCGGACTTAAATGAGTAGCCATCTCGTATTAAACGAGATCCAGATACAATGTTCATGCTCAAACTTGGCACTAAATAACAATTATTAAGGTTCAAAACTAATCCCGTAGGTAAATGTATAGGCAGCGTGCCGACGGCGATCACATCGACTCTGGAACCATTCCCGACGCGCATCGTCACCTCGTCCTTCGCCAGTCTCCGTTTATTCCGCAGCTCCTGCTGTGAGTTACAAATATAAGCAACGGCACCGGTATCAAATACCCAGGAGTTACTACGAGTACTGGTAAGGTACACATCAATTACATGTATATCAAATATACCTTTGGTGTTGCCGGCCTTCTTATCCGCTAAGTATTTGGGGCAGTTCCGCTTCCAGTGACCCTTCCCCTTGCAATAAAAGCACTCAGTCTCAGGCTTGGGTCCATTCTTTGACTTCTTCCCGGCAACTGGCTTACCGGGCGCGGCAACATCCTTGCCGTCCTTCTTGAAGTTCTTCTTGCCCTTGCCCTTCTTGAACTTAGTGGTCTTATTGACCATCAACACTTGATGTTCTTTCTTGATTTCAGCCTCTGCTGACTTTAGCATAGAGAACACTTCAGGAATGGTCTTTTCCATCCCCTGCATGTTGTAGTTCATCACAAAGCTCTTGTAGCTTGGTGGGAGCGACTGAAGGATTCTGTCAATGACCGCCTCATCAGGGAGGTTAATATTCAGCTGGGTCATACGATTATGCAACCCAGACATCTTGAGTATGTGCTCACTGACAGAACTATTTTCCTCCATCTTACAACTGTAGAACTTGTCGGAGACGTCATATCTCTCGACCCGGGCGTGAGCTTGAAAAACTAGTCTCAGCTCCTCGAACATCTCATATGCTCCGTGATGCTCAAAACGCTTTTGGAGCCCCGGTTCTAAGCTGTAAAGCATGCCGCACTGAACGAGGGAGTAATCATCAGCACGAGTCTGCCAAGCATTCATAATGTCTTGGTTCTCTGGGACGGGAGCATCACCTAGCGGTCCTTCTAGGACATATTGCTTCCTGGAAGCTATGAGGATGATCCTCAGGTTCCGGACCCAGTCTGTATAGTTGCTGCCATCATCTTTCAGCTTGGTTTTCTCTAGGAACGCGTTGAAGTTCATGTTGACATGAGCGTTGGCCATTTGATCTACAAGACATATTTGCAAAGGTTTTAGACTAAGTTCATGATAATTAAGTTCTAATCAAATTATGAACTCCCACTCAGATTAGACATCCCTCTAGTCATCTAAGTGTTACACGATCCAAGTCGACTAGGCCGTGTCCGATCATCACGTGAGACGGACTAGTCATCGTCGGTGAACATCTTCATGTTGATCGTATCTTCCATACGACTCGTGTTCGACCTTTCGGTCTCCGTGTTCCGAGGCCATGTCTGCACATGCTAGGCTCATCAAGTTAACCCTAAGTGTTTTTGTTGTGTAAAACTGTCTTACACCCATTGTATGTGAACGTAAGGATCTATCACACCCGATCATCATGTGGTGCTTCGAAACGACAAACTGTAGCAACGGTGCACAGTTAGGGGAGAACACTTCTTGAAATTTTTTGTAAGGGATCATCTTATTTACTACCGTCGTCCTAAGTAAACAAGATGCATAAACATAATAAACATCACATGCAATTATAAAGTTGTGACATGATTTGGCCAATATCATATAGCTCCATTGATCTCCATCTTCGGGGCTCCATGATCATCTTGTCACCGGCTTGACACCATGATCTCCATCATCATGATCTCCATCATCGTGTCTTCATGAAGTTGTCACGCCAACGACTACTTCTACTTCTATGGCTAATGCATTTAGCAATAAAGTAAAGTAGTTTACATGGCGTTCTTCAATGACACGCAGGTCATACAAAAATAAAGACAACTCCTATGGCTCCTGCCGGTTGTCATACTCATCGACATGCAAGTCGTGAATCCTATTACAAGAACATGATCTCATACATCACAATTCATCATTCATCACAACTTCTGGCCATATCACATCACATGATCAATTGCTGCAAAAACAAGTTAGACGTCCTCTAATTGTTGTTGCATCTTTTACGTGGCTGCAATTGGGTTCTAGCAAGAACGTTTTCTTACCTACGAATAACCACAACGTGATTTTGTCAACTTCTATTTACCCTTCATAAGGGCCCTTTTCATCGAATCCGCTCCAACTAAAGTGGGAGAGACAGACACCCACCAGCCACCTTATGCAACTAGTGCATGTCAATCGGTGGAACCGGTCTCACGTAAGCGTACGTGTAAGGTTGGTCCGGGCCGCTTCATCCCACAATACCGCTGAAGCAAGAAAAGACTAGTAGAGGCAAGCAAGTTGACAAGATCCACGCCCACAACAAAATTGTGTTCTACTCGTGCAAAGAGAACTACGCATAGACCTAGCTCATGATGCCACTGTTGGGGAACGTTGCAGAAAATTTAAAAATTTTCTACGGTTTCACCAAGATCCATCTATGAGTTCATCTAAGCAACGATTCAAGGGAGTGAGTTTGCATCTACATACCACTTGTAGATCACGTGCGGAAGCTTGCAAGGGGATGGTGATGATGGAGTCGTACTCGACGTGATTCAGATCACCGATGTCCAAGTGCTGAACGGACAGCACCTCCGCGTTCAACACACGTACGGGACGGGAGACGTCTCCTCCTTCTTGATCCAGCAAGGGGGAAGGAGAGGTTGATGATGATCCAGCAGCACGACGGCGTGGTGGTGGATGCAGCAGAACTCCGGCAGGGCTTCGCCAAGCGTCTACGGGAGGAGGACGAGGTGTAGCAGGGGGAGGGAGGCGCCAAGCACAAGGGTGCGGCTGCCCTCCCCCTGCCCTCCTTTATATAGGCCCCCAGGGGGGGGCACCGGCCCTGGGAGATTGGATCTCCCAAGGGGGCGGCGGCCAAGGGGGGAGGAGTGCCCCCCAAGGCATGTGGTGCGCCCCCCCCACCCTAGGGTTTCAACCCTAGGCGCAGGGGGTGGGCCTAGGGGGGCGCACCAGCCCACTATGGGCTGGCTCCCCTCCCACATCAGCCCATGGGGCCCTCCGGGATGGGTGGCCCCACCCGGTGGACCCCCGGGACCCTTCCGGTGGTCCCGGTACATTACCGGGAGACCCCGAAACTTTCCCGGTGGCCGAAAAACCACTTCCTATATATTATTCTTTACCTCCGGACCATTCCGAAACTCCTCGTGATGTCCGGGATCTCATACGGGACTCCGAACAACATTCGGTATGCTGCATACTCATATTCATACAACCCTAGCGTCACCGAACCTTAAGTGTGTAGACCCTACGGGTTCGGGAGACACGTAGACATGACCGAGACGACTCTCGGGCAATAACCAACAGCGGGGTCTGGATACCCATGTTGGCTCCCACATGCTCCTCGATGATTTCATCGGTTGAACCACGATGTCGAGGATTCGATCAAACCCTGTATACAATTCCCTTTGTCAATCGGTACGTTACTTGCCCGAGACTCGATCGTCGGTATCCCAATACCTTGTTCAGTCTCGTTACCGGCAAGTCACTTTACTCGTACCGTAATGCATGATCCCGTGGCCCAACACCTTGGTCACCTTGAGCTCATTATGATGATGCATTACCGAGTGGGCCCAGAGATACCTCTCCGTCATACGGAGTGACAGATCCCAGTCTCGATCCGTGTCAACCCAACAGACACTTTCGGAGATACCTGTAGTGCACCTTTATAATCACCCAGTTACGTTGTGACGTTTGGTACTCCCAAAGCACTCTTACGGTATCCGGGAGTTACACGATCTCATGGTCTAAGGAAGAGATACTTGACATTGGCAAAGCTCTAGCAAACGAACTACACGATCTTTGTGCTATGCTCAGGATTGGGTCTTGTCCATCACATCATTCTCCTAATGATGTGATCCCGTTATCAACGACATCCAATGTCCATAGCCAGGAAACCATGACTATCTGTTGATCACAACGAGCTAGTCAACTAGAGGCTCACTAGGGACATATTGTGGTCTATGTATTCACACGTGTATTACGATTTCCGGATAATACAATTATAGCATGAATAAAAGACAATTATCATGAACAATGAAATATAATAATACTTTTATTATTGCCTCTAGGGCATATTTCCAATAGAACCTTTGTATCCTGAAGGCCACCCTAAGAGAATCGAGCAAGATTCTCAGAGAAATAATATTGATATGCCTAGTTCTTCTAAGAGGAAGAAAAATAAAAATGATAGGACTGTGCAAACTTCTAGTGAACCTATTGCTGAACCACCTGATAATCCAAATGATGTCTCTATGTATGATGCTGAAACACAATCAGGTGATGAACATGAACCTAGTGATAATGTTAATGATAATGTTCATGATGATGCTCAACCTAGTAATGATAATGATGTAGAAGTTGAACCTGTTGTTGATCTTGATAACCCACAATCAAAGAATCAACGTTATGATAAAAGAGACTTCGTTGCTAGGAAACATGGTAAAGAAAGAGAACCATGGGTTCAGAAACCCATGCCTTTTCCTCCGAAACCATCCAAGGAAAAGGATGATGAGGATTTTGAGCGCTTTGCTGAAATGATTAGACCGATCTTTTCGCGTATGCGATTAACTGATGTGCTCAAAACAAATCCTTATGCTAAGTATATGAAGGATATTATTGCTAATAAAAGAAAGATACCTGAAGCTGAAATTTTCACCATGCTTGCTAATTACACCTTTAAAGGTGGAATACCAAAGAAACTTGGAGATCCCGAAGTGCCTACTATACCATGCTCCATTAAAAGAAGTTATGTTAAAACTGCTTTATGTGATCTTGGAGCCGGTGTTAGTGTCATGCCTCTCTCTTTATATCGTAGACTTGACTTGAATAAGTTGACACCTACTGAAATATCTTTGCAAATGGCTGATAAATCAACTGCTATACCTGTCGGTATTTGTGAGGATGTGCCTGTTGTGGTTGCAAACGTCACTATTTTAACGGACTTTGTTATTCTTGATATTCCTGAGGATGATAGTATGTCTATTATTCTTGGAAGACCTTTCCTTAACACTTCAGGGGCCGTTATTGATTGCAACAAAGGCAATGTCACTTTTTATGTTAATGGTAATGAGCATACGGTACACTTTCCGAGGAAACAACCTCAAGTTTATAGTATCAACTCTATTGGAAAAGTTCCATCGATTATATTTGGAGGTTTTGAATTTCCTCTCCCTACTGTCAAGAAAAAGTATGATATTCTTATTGTTGGGGATTTTCATATCCCCGTTGAGGTAACTTGGTGTTATTCAAAATTTCTCCGGTCCCGGGATTATTCGGAATGAGTTTGTTAACAAGACTTGATCATCCTTGTTAGTGGGTTCATTTTGATGATCACGAGATGGATGAAACTAGAAGCACAACCTTCTATACCCTCTTTATATTTTCTGTTATTTAGTAGAAATAAAGTAAAATAGTATTTTTCTGTCTGTTTCCTGACTTATCCGTGCAATATAAAAATATCCCAAAAATAAAAGTCCTCAGAATGCCATGCCAATTTAATATGATTTTTTCGGGAATATTTAAGAATTTACTGTGCAAAAATTACCGCGGGGGGAGCTGCCGCCTGGCCACGAGGGTGGAGGGCGCGCCCTACCCCCCTGGGCGCGCCCCCCTGCCTCGTGGGCCCACGGTGGCCCTCCTCCACTTATTCCTACACCCATCTTCTTCCTCTGTCTCACACAAACACGAAAAACCAACTCAAGCACGAGTTCCAGCCCCCATTGCTGTGATTTTCGATCTCCTTGCTCAAAGCACCTCTTGCAAAACTGCTTGGGGAGATTGTTCCTTGGTATGTGACTCCTCCATTGGTCCAGTTAGTTTTTGTTCTAGTGCTTTATTCATTGCAAATTTGTGCTGCATAGGTGACCATGTTCTTAAGCTTGCATGTCAAATTTATATGGTTCCAAGTAGTTCTAATGCTTTATATAGGCTCTAGGCACTTGTGGGAGTTGTTACTATCAATTTCATTGAAGTTGGTTCACTTTTATTTGAAGTTACTAAAAAATTCAGATTATTTCAAAAATAATGAAGAAATTCTTGAGGGGCTCGTCGAGCTGAAGCTCTAAGGAAAAACAAAAGGAAGAAGAGGAGAAGCCCAAATTCAATTTGCCCCGCACCGCGGAGGTCCGGCCGTGTGAATGGCCCTCCGATGACTTCTTAAGGAGAGCCGGGATTTATGATGATTTCTATATATTGATTGAGAACGCCGGCCTCACCAACTTCCTCCGCGACCAACGTCATCAGTATCTCTTACTCACAAATACTTTTGTGCAAAACTTCTACTTTTTCCCTAAGAAATCACCTCCATCAGTAGAGTTTCATTTATATGACGTTGTTAAAAAGATGACATTAGCTGAATTCTGCGAGGTCTGCAGAAATCCTTTGAGGGCACCTTAGATGAACCCCACCGTAACGAAGTAGAAGCTTTTATTAACACTATCACGGTGGGAGAAACCAGGAAGGTTTCTGATGCGAGGATCACTAGCATTCATTATCTTGTTTTACGCTACTTTGCCATATTTGCTAGTCGTTGCTTGATTGGACGCGGGAACTGTGGGAACCTTAGTATTCCAGATATTATTATTTTGCTCCATGGTTTTTACCGCGATAACTCTGTTAGTTTGGGTGGAATTGTTGCTAGACAGTTAAGTTTGAACCGTACTAAGGGCCCCATCTTTGGAGGCATTTATGCTTCGCGCCTAGCTGAACATTTTGAAATACCTATTAGGTATGCGGAGAAAGAAGAAACAGCGCTGCCCCGTGCTTATTTAGATTACAAGAGTATGATAGCGCATGATTTTCTTATTAAGAGTCGCGATGGGGAGCTCAAATATAAATTATACTTTGATGAACATCACCCTGAGACTATTACTTTGCCTGCTCCTTCTTTGTTTAACTTGTATGCAGAGCCTCACATTGTTCCGTGGTCGGCTGTTCAAACCTATCGGAACCCTGCACCGGCCCCGGAGCCGAAGCCACAAGATGAGCCTCCACGACTATCTGTTTATTCTTGGGATCCAGAGGAGGCTGCTAGCCAGTGGCATTCAAAGTTTTCTTCGTCACACTAAGACCCCAGCTTCACCTATGGATATCCGTCAGGCCATCCCTGGCAATAGACCAACTTAGGCCAAAAGCCTAAGATTGCGGGAGTACGTATTTCCCACTGACATTACATTCCTGCTCACACACACTCATCGCTAGATGTCGGTGCTCATACTTTTTCATTGTATTATTCATGCTAATTTATTTTCTTTTTCCTTCTTTCTTCTTGTGTGTTTGCTAAACTTTAAGAAAAAACCGAAAAAATAGTTAGTTTACTTTTCATGCTTGTAGTAGAATTAAAAAGAAAACCCAAAAATATTTCCCGTTCTTCTTTTACTTGTTGGGAGCTTTCCCGTGTAAATAGTTTTTATTTTATTTTCCTTTCTTTGGGGGTCGAGAAGACTATATTGAAAATGCTTAGTGGCTCTTATATGCATGATTGATTATTTAAACCTAGAGCCCATATTACTTGTCTTCTCTCTTGAGTTGAATGTTTGCAGATTCCAGCTTAGTCCAATGCACGTGCACTCTTATTATTATACACACCGTTCGGTCGTGCAAGTGAAAGGCAATAATGATGATATATGATGGACTTATTGGGAAGAGAAAAGCTGGTATGAACTCAACCTCTCTTGTTTTTGTAAATATGATGATTCATCGTTCTTGATTCAGCTATTATGAAGTAAACATATTTGCAATGACATTTAGAGATTATAGTTGCTTGTGCCATGCTTGATTAGCTATGAATTATAATGGTTTACCTTGCGTGCCAGCATGCTATTAGAATGATTATGATGTGGTATGATGGGGTGGTATCCTCCTTTAAATGAATTGAGTGACTCGACTTGGCACATGTTCACGCATGTAGTTGAATCAAATCAACATAGCCTTCATGATATTTATGTTCATGGTGGATTATATCCTACTCATGCTTATATTCGGTGTAAATTAATTTTAATGCATGTTTACGACTCTTGTCGCTCTCTCAGTTGGTCGCTCCCCAGTCTTTTGCTAGCCTTCATTTGTACTAAGCGGGAATACTGCTTGTGCATCCAAACTCCTTAAACCCCAAAGTTGTTCCATATGAGTCCACTATACCTTCCTATATGCGGTATTTACCTGCCGTTCCAAGTAAATTTGTATGTGCCAAACTCTAAATCTTCAAATAAACATTCTGTTTTGCATGCTCAAATAGCTCATATGTCAACTAGAGCGGACCTTATCTTCCGTGTTAGACGGGTTATTCTCAAGAGCAGTGGACTCCGCTCCTCATTCACGAGAAAATGGCCGGTATCCGGGATGCCCAGTCCCATGCTTTATGCAAACTAAATCAAAATAACTGCAAACAAAACTCCCCTTGGGACCCGTTGAATTTTGGAGGCACTCGTTGTTTCGAGCAAGCCATGGATTGATGCTTGTGGAGGAGGGGGGTATAAACTTTACCATTCTGTTTGGGAACCGCTTATAATCTGTTTAGCATGGAAGATATCGTCGTATTTTAGTTGCTATGTTGACAATGAAAGTATGCCGCTCAAAATATAATTTATCTCTATTTCAAAACCGAGTTCTGGCACCTCTACAAATCCCTGCTTCCCTCTGCGAAGGGCCTATCTATTTACTTTTATGTTGAGTCATCACCCTTCTTATTAAAAAGCACCCGCTGGAGAGCACACTGTCGTTTGCATTCATTATGATTGGTTTATATTGGGTATGACTTGACTGGATCTCTTTTACCATGAATTACAATGTTTAGTCAGTTCTTGATCTTTAAAGGTGCTCTGCATTTATGTTTTGCGGTCTCAGAAAGGACTAGCGAGATACCATTTTGTTATATCGTGTTGATTATTTTGAGAAAGTGTTGTCATCCGAGTTTTATTATTATGGCTCGCTAGCTGATTATGCTCCACTCTTGATAATGCATCAGTTTTGAAATTGGATTTACACTCCACTCTTGATTCTCGCCAAGTAACACAAACTCACTTCTAGCCGTTGATTTCACCACATATCCCCTTATCCACCCTTCATCAGCCTTAGCTTCACTGAGTCGGACGACTGCAATCAGTTGGATTCGTCACCACTCCCTTCCCGCGCTGTCTCCCGCGCGCTCGCGCGTTTGGAAGCTACTCGCACCTTCCCGGTAGCTCCACGGCCCACGACGTTTGGAATAATTTAATTGAAACAGAGCCCCACGCGCGCGCTCTGCTGGAACGGAAAAGACTGCATACCTTCAAGCTTCATCCCGATTTCAAAAGGAAAAAAACAAAAAGCTTCATCCCGGGCTAGCATCCCCGTTGTCTCCCATTGCCTGTATCTCCCCGCTCACATCTTGCTAAAATTCCATTTCCATCTGCTTGCAGAGTACCTCAACTCTTTGACGACCTTGCTATTGAGATCGCAGGGCTTGGTTGTTCTGAAGTGTGCCACTCTTGCGCCCCGTCTCCGTTCATTCAGATTCGCGCGTCTTCGTCTCTTCGCTCTCTCCAGCCGCGCCGTACACCGGCAAGCCGCCATGTACAATACACATTCTTTGTGCGGACGGCCAACAGCACGGGAGGAAAGCACAGGTGAGTTGCTCCTTCTCTACATTCCCGTTTTTCTTTTTCTGTTGATGGTTATGAGTTTGGAGAATTCCTTTATGTCAGATTGCTTCCTGTCATTAGGATTAGCTGGTTATACCTTGTTGATGTTCTTGGCTATTTCTTTGCGTGCAAGGTGTTTGCGTTTTTGACCAAGCCAGTGTAAGTTGCAGATTCTGTACGTAGACTACAAAAGCTACTATGTTTTGAGATAAGTGTGCCACGAAAGATGATTTGATTATTTTTCTTGATTTTTTATGACTCTGCTATTTTATTTGGGCCATTTCGTTGTTCACATTTAAAATATTTATTTTGATAGAAATATGATTGACACTCAATACTGACGGACATCAACTGCGATAATGAATTCATATTTTCTGTTTACCCATGAAAAAATGATTGTTGGCTAAAGAACATTCTCTCTCTCTCTCTCTCCCTCTCTCTCTCTCTCTGCATGCCCTGAAATGTAAATTCCAGTTCAGTACCAATCTTTTCTTGTGTGTGTCTCATTAAGCTGGTGATTGTAGATCAATATCGTCACCTAACTGAACAAACCAGTGCTGTACCAACGGATCCTTCTCAACGCAAACGTTACCGTGATCGGGTTAGGTATATGCAGATGACGCCACAACAGAGAGAAGCTTATTTGAAAAGGAATCGTGAGTACAAACGAATCAAGCGAGGTGACAGTGCAATTAGTAAGACTGTGCAACCCGTAAGATGGGAGACCAGTATGAGTACCAATGATAACACACACTTGCCAACTGAATCTTCTACGACGCCAGAAGGTACTTTGTTGTGTGATGATAAGTAAAATAATCATCTTCACTATACATGATTAGGTGGTGACATTAGTCTGCAATTTGTGTGCCAGGGAAAGAAGTAGCCGTGACTATGTTACAAGAACAAGAAAGCCTTCCATTTTCAGGTTCTATGACACACAGTTCAGGGGTCTATCAAAATAGGTGTCTGACAAAAAGGAAACGAGGTTGATAAAAATATATTAATTCAGTACTAATACATTTCTGTTTACTAATATTACAGACTAATTTGTTTGTTGTAATGTCAAAAACAGTGACAACAGTCGATAGTTATGATGTGTCTGCATCTGACCAAAGCGTCCTTGTTCAGCCAAACATGTGCCACCCAAAAAAGGGTACTCGGCTGAAGATCAGTCCATCTGGAATTTCTGTATCTCCTATTTCTTCGGAAGGCCAAGTTGTAATTGATGCGCAAAAAAATAACAGTGGATGTAAGCGGCGACACGGCACTAGCTGGTATTCCCAATTGGCACCTGAACAAAAAGAAGCATATTTACAAAGAGGCCGTGAGTATAAAAGAAGAAGAAAGTCTCAAGACGCAAGTTGCAGCCATGCACAAGATACATCTGATGGGGCAATTAGTAGTAATTTACAAAATACAGTTGGATATACTCATGTGCAACTACAAGGTCATACCAGCCGTCAAGATGAAGATCTCATCTACCTGCCAAAGGATTCTTTTCCTGCCATTCAAGGTAACCTCAGTACCAACTAGCATTTATCTATTATATTGGTCCATATAAAACATTGTGTGACGTATATGATGATTCGACAATCAACAGATAACATTGGGGAAACAGGAGAAATGCTTGGATATAATGATGACCCTGATGAAGAAATTCGTATGTTTAGTGGGCATGGTAAGTATTACTGTACTTAATCGACAATACTACTTTTAAATATGATTTGTATTTCTAATCTAGCCTAATAAAAAATGCAGGTTTTGAATTTCAGTCGTATTTAGAAAATAATAATGCCCAAAGTTGCATTCAGGCAGATCCATATGATCATATATATCAAAATTTACCCACTGATTATCATCTTCTAGATCCAGTTCCTGACTGTAGGCATTGAAATGCAAAAAGGTTCCAGTATGAGAAACCAACGTTTTGTTGCATGGGTGGAAAAGTTAAAATAGTAACTCCACCAGTCCCTGATGAATTACGTCGACTGTACAGCAGCCAAGATCCAGATGCGAAGTATTTCCGGGATAACATACGTTACTTCAATTCTCACTTCTCCTTTACATCTCTTGGTGTTGTCTTGGATCAACATTTTTGCAATAACAGATCTGGAGTTTACACATTCCGCGCACAAGGTCAAATTTATCATCGAATTGACCAATTAGTGCCAAAGGATGATGGGCCCAAGCATCTACAACTGTACTTTTATGACACTGATGCAGATTTACAGCAAAGATTTCGTCATTCACCTAACCTTGATAAAGATCTCATCAGAAAATTGTTGGGCATACTCTCATCTAATCCTTATGTCCATATCTTTAGAAGTCTCGGCTCCATTCCAGACCTTTGCGAGTATAGGGTTGAGCTCAACACAAATATTGCTTTAGACCAGAGAGTATATAATGCTCCGACAGCATCACAGGTGGCAGCAATTTGGGTCGAGGGAAGCGATCCTCGAGGTCATTTTGATAGAAGTATCATTATTTATGGTGTATCAGACCGTCCACAATATATAAAAGCATATCATGGTTGCTATGATCCACTATCATATCCGTTGTTTTTCCCAAACGGAGAGGTCGGATGGAACTTGGATCTGCCCAGATTAAGTCGACATGCTAGGAAAATAATAGACAATCAAGCAAATGATTTTGATATAGAAGGTAAGTTTCCATCATACATTAATTGGTTACATGCTCAAAGTTTTAGTTTCTAGAACTATTTAATAATCATATATTATTTTGGATTCTGTAGGAATGCTAGAGAATAGTTCTGGTTCTTGCATCTCACCAAGAGAATATTATTGTTTCAAGCTGCAAATTAGACCTGGGAAGTTTAACATCTTACTCTTTGGAAGGCGATTGACTCAACAATATATAGTTGATATGTACATTAAGATTGAATCAATAAGATTGGCATTCTTGTCAAAGCCATCAACTCAGAGCAGATTTGTATCAAGGATTGGTTGATAGCGTTGTTGCCGGTGAAACACGTGGGTGCATGACAGGTAGGCGCATTGTGCTTCCCCCATCATTTATCGGAGGACCAAGAGATATGCGTCGAAGATATCTGGATGCAATGGCTTTGGTCCAACGGTTTGGGAAACCAGACATATTCCTTACAATGACTTGCAACCCACACTGGGAAGAGATAACTAGAGAACTAGCAGAAGGTCAATCACCACAAGACAGGCCGGACTTGGTAGCACGAGTCTTCAAGGCAAAATTGGAGGATTTAAAGGATCTTTTGTTTAAGAAGAAATTCTTTGGTGAAGTTGCTGCACATGTGCACGTAATTGAATTTCAGAAAAGAGGTCTACCACATGCACATTTTCTAATAATTCTGAAATCAAACTACAAGATAACTAATCCGGACCAATATGATGAGATAATATCAGCTGAAATTCCTGATAATGATAAATATCCTATGCTGCATGATTTAGTTATTAAGCACATGATGCACAGCCCATGTGGAGTTCTCAACATAAATAATCCTTGCATGGAAAATGGAAGTTGTCGGTATCATTATCCTCGACATTTCGCAGAGACTACACAACAAGGAGAGGACTCTTATCCAATTTATAGGCGCAGGAATGACGGCCGTCGAGTGCGCATCAGGGGTGCAGTTTTGGATAATAGATGGGTTGTCCCATACAATCCCTATTTACTTATTCGATACAATTGCCATATAAATATTGAAGTTTGCTCTAGCATCAAGGCTGTGAAATATTTATTCAAATACATCTACAAAGGTCATGATCGTGCCTCCATTGTCATCGAAGCCGCAGAAGATGATGCAGTTATTAATGAAATTCGTGAGTATAGAGATGCAAGGTTTATTTCACCTCCGGAAGCAATCTAGAGGATTTACTCTTTCAACCTTAGTGAGATGTATCCATCAGTTATACAGCCACAAGTCCATCTGCCAAATATGCACCTTGTTCACTATAAAGATTCAGAAAAATTAGAGGATGTGGTCTGCAAAGGATCGTCTTCGAGAACAATGCTAACTGAATACTTCAGAATGAACTCTATTGATAGTTATGCCAGGAATTTCTTATACAAGGAATTTCCAGAATTTTTTGTATGGAATAATAGTACCAAGAGCTGGAAACGTCGCAAATAGAGAATACAAGTAGGGAGACTTGTCGCTGCACACCCAGCTGAAGGAGAACGCTATTACTTGAGGATACTGCTAAATCATGTGAGAGGGGCTACATCTTTTGAGGATTTACGGACTGTCGATGGTTTTGTTTTTGCCACTTTTAGAGAGGCCGCAGAAAGAAGGGGTCTGATTGAGGCTGATTGTAGTATTTCTGATTGTCTGAGCGAGGCTGTGACATTTGCAATGCCTTCTGCCTTTAGAAGGCTTTTTGCTACAATATTGGTTTTCTGTGAGGTAAAAAATGTCCGTGAATTATGGGAAAAGCATTTTGAGGCCATGGCTGATGATTTTCAGCAGGGCAGCGCAACTGATAAAGAATCTATAGAGCAGATGGTACTTAGAGATATTAGTGATATCCTATATTCAATGGGGAAGGACATCAGTTGCTTTGATCTTCCAGAAATGCTAGATGGCACTGAGTTGGCTGGCTCTAATTGTAGAGAAGTAATAGAAGAGATGTCTATTAATATTGATCCAGAGCATCTCGACCTTTATGCAACACTAAATTGTGAGCAAAGACTTGCCTTTGATGAGATAATGCATCACGTCCTACAGAAGAAGAGTAAGGTATTCTTTATTGATGGTCCAGGAGGTACAGGAAAGACGCATCTCTATAAAGCTTTACTCGCTAAAGTGCGTTCCATGGGGCTAATAGCAATTGCAACTGCAACATCTGGAATTACAGCGTCCATCATGCCGGGTGGTAGGACAGCACATTTGAGATTTAAAATACCAGTAAATATTCATGATGACAGTTTGTGCAGCTTCAGTAAAACAGAGTGGGTCTGCAGAGTTGCTTCGGAGAGCGTCCTTGATAATTTGGGACGAAGTAGCCATGACAAAACGTCAAGCTGTGGAGGCACTTGATAGATCCTTGCAAGATATTACTGGTGTTCTATCTCCATTTGGAGGAAAGGTCATAGTGTTAGGAGGAGATTTCAGACAAGTTCTCCCTGTAGTGAGGCGAGGCACAAGAGCACAAATTACAGATGCTACACTAAAGAAATCATATCTTTGGCGGTGTATAAAACAAATAAAACTATGGCGTAATATGAGAGCACAATCTGATCCATGGTTCTCAGATTTTCTGTTAAGAATTGGTGATGGTACAGAAGAATCAATCGGCCAAGATTATGTGCGCCTACCAGATGAAATTGTTGTGCCATACATAGATCCAAAACACTCTGTCAGTAAGTTAATTAATGATATCTTTCCTTCACTTGGCCAGAATGGAATATCACCATCTTATATTAGTACTCGCGCCATTCTCTCCACCAAGAATGAATATGTTGATGAACTAAACGAGAAGCTTATTGATCGGTTTCCTGGGGAAGAACAAATCTACTATAGTTTTGATTCAGCAGTGGATGATCCACATAACTACTATCCACCTGAATTTCTAAACTCACTCACACCTAATGGCCTGCCTCCACATGTCCTTCGACTGAAGATTAATTATCCTGTGATTTTACTTCGGAATCTAGATCCTTTTAACGGATTGTGCAATGGAACAAGACTTATTATCAGAGCATTTCAAGAGAACGCTACTGATGCAGAAATAATTGGCGGGCAACATGCTGGGAAAAGAGTATTCCTTCCACGAATTCCTCTATATCCTTCAGAAGATGATGTACTCCCCTTCAAGTTTAAAAGAAAGCAATTTCCAATTCGACTCAGCTTTGCAATGACAACCAACAAAGCTTAAGGTCAAACTATTCCAAATGTTGGCATCTATCTTCCAGAGCCGGTGTTCTCTCATGGTCAACTCTATGTTGCTTTATCAAGAGGGATGTCAAGACAAACAACAAGAATACTTGCAAAGCCAAATAAGGAAATTGATCCATCGGGAAAAAGCACCAAAAATATCGTCTACAAAGATGTCTTGATGTAATTTACATACAGGTATTGGTGTATTAGTCATTGTTACTTCTAATACTGCAAGTTTCTTTATGTTTACAAGCATAAAAATTACACATGTGCATCCATGCTTGATTCCATGACATTAGAAACATGCAATCTTGTGCGCGTGTATGTAACTTAAGGTGCTACTTGCAAGCATAGAATTGTCTCTGTTCCTCTTGCATTTTTTTGTCCAAGTGCATCCTTGTGGTATAATATTTTTTTCCCTTACAAATGTAATTACTGGGCAGGTTTGCAAAGCACCAAGTCCTTGCGGATGCCTATTCTAGAAGAATGTCAAGAGCTGATCATGTCTACAATGGTGCAGTAGCAAATGGTTTTTGAAGGAAATGTCTCTGAAAATTGGGGAATGTCAGCTGTCCAGGGAAATCTGTTTTGCGAAGAAGTTTAGCCTAATCAAAACTGAAACTTTTATGTTGCAATTTGTAAATATGTTGTTACACATTAGAGTATATTTTTTATGCTGTTCTGTAAAATCTGATAAGAAGGACAAAGCTTGAGCTTTGAAGTAGATGATATATGTACACGTACCAAACACAAAGAGCACATATTTTTCCTCTGTTTTTTCTTTTTGTTTGAAGACAAGTGTGTCAAACTATGAATTTCAGGAAACTCAAAAAAAAAAAACCTTGGGTGTTCCTACATTGATGGTTTGCTATGTTAAAGGCCAACCTCAGGAAGCCCTCTATCCGGTCTTAAAAAGAATATACTCCATCCAATACGAATTAACTGACGCGACCTCTATACAATGTAAGTAAGACATTGCATAGAAGTCACGTCAATTAATTCGGATTGGAGCGAGTAAGTATTTATTCCCTTTGTCCTATATTAGTTGTTGTTGATACATCTGTTGTAGCGATAACTAATATGCGACAGAGGGAGTATTTTACTTATTTTGAGTTGCAAAGTTCACTTGGTGATGTTGGTCTACATTCATAAAGCTACACGTGCAAAGCACGTGCCATTTACTAGTATGAGTAATTGTGAGACCTACGTGTTATTGTGAGTATGGTTAGTTCATAATAATTGCTGAAACTTGAATGCTGGCTTTTCATGTTTACAACAACAAGAGCAAACAGAGTTTGTAAAAAAATTCCTTTTTCTCTTTCAGTTTGTCAACTGAATTGCTTGAGGACAAGCAAGGGTTTAAGCTTGGGGGAGTTGATACGTCTCCATCGTATCTACTTTTCCAAACACTTTTGCCCTTGTTTTGGACTCTAACTTGTATGATTTGAATGGAACTAACCCGGACTGACGCTATTTTCAGCAGAATTGCCATGGTGTTGTTTTATGTGCAGAAAACAAAAGTTCTCGGAATGACCTGAAACTCCACGAAATATCTTAGAATAAATAATAAAAAATCGTCGCCAAAGATGAAGGCCAGGGGGCCCACACCATGTTCACGAGGGTGGGGGGCGTGCCCCTCCCCCTGGGCGCGCCCCCTACCTCGTGGGCCCCCTGGTGGCCCTCCGATGCCAACTCCAACTCCATATATTGGCTTTCGGGGAGAAAAAAATCAGAGAGAAAGTTTCATCATGTTTTACGATACGGAGCCGCCGCCAAGCCCTAATCTCTCTCGGGAGGGCTGATCTGGAGTCCGTTCGGGGCTCCGGAGAGGGGGATTCACCGCCGTCGTCATCATCAACCATCCTCCATCACCAATTTCATGATGCTCACCGCCGTGCGTGAGTAATTGCATCATAGGCTTGCTGGACGGTGATGGGTTGGATGAGATTTATCATGTAATCGAGTTAGTTTTGTTAGGGTTTGATCCCTAGTATCCATTATGTTCTGAGATTGATGTTGCTATGACTTTGCTATGCTTAATGCTTGTCACCAGGGCCCGAGTGCCATGATTTTCAGATCTGAACCTATTATGTTTTCATGAATATATGTGTGTTCTAGATCCTATCTTGCAAGTCTATAGTCACCTACTATGTGTTATGATCCGGGAACCCCGAAGTGACAATAATCGGGACCACTCTCGGTGATGACCGTAGTTTGAGGCGTTCATGTATTCACTATGTGCTAATGCTTTGTTCCGGTTCTCTATTAAAAGGAGGCCTTAATATCCCTTAGTTTCCAATAGGACCCCGCTGCCATGGGAGGGGAGGACAAAAGATGTCATGCAAGTTCTTTTCCATAAGCACGTATGACTATATATGGAATACATGCCTACATTACATTGATGAACTGGAGCTAGTTCTGTGTCACCCTATGTTATGGCTGTTACATGATGAACCACATCTGGCATAATTATCCATCGCTAATCTGGTGCCTACGAGTTTTCCATATACTGGTTCTCGCTTATTTACTTTTCCGTTGCTACTGTTACAATCACTACAAAAATACCAAAAACATTACTTTTGCTGTCTTTACTTTGTTACCGTTACCACCATTATCATATTACTTTGCTACTAAACACTTTGCTGCAGATACTAAGTTTCCAGGTGTGGTTGAATTGACAACTCAGCTGCTAATACTTGAGAATATTCTTTGGCTCCCCTTGTGTCGAATCAATAAATTTGGGTTGAATACTCTACCCTCGAAAACTGTTGTGATCCCCTATACTTGTGGGTTATCATGGGCCAACTCCCACCCCCCTTCCCCTTTTCATTGTCGAGATTATCAACCGCTTTTATGTAAAAACATTGAGTACATGTCTCCTGGTGGAGATAGGTGTGGAGATGTCGTCCAGCCGATTGAGAGCCAACGTCGGGTTCTGGTGTAGATTCTTGGCCCGATCCCTCATCCATGGGTACCGGCGGCGAGAGCACTCCTTGCTGGCAATGGCCGACATGAGCAGAGGGAGAAGGAGTACAAGAAACCTCGGCATTGGGTTTTGTGTGTTGTGTTTGTGTTGAACAGAGGTGGAAGGTGCACAAATAGGAGAGGAAATGCTCGAGCGAAAACTGGGAGGGTGTGCACAATGGAGTGATTGTGCTATTGCATGTGGGATCACCACCATAGGTTAGGGACCAACCTGCAAGGTCGTGTTTGGTGTAGGCTGGGGCGCCTTTGCACGCCTCTTGACGTGTGTTTCTGTGCGCTCAGCTACTAGCTCCATCAAGTGATCACTAAACAAGATCGCCAAAAGGATAGCGATCCAACTAGTGAGTTGTTTGCAAGATTCGGGTAAACTAGAGTGGCTTCATTTGTGAACAACTAGTTAGGCAAATGCTTCCCGGCAAATTATTGTTGGACAAATCGAGAAAACGTATATGATGTTGTGTGCGTAAATTTTTTTGGCTCGGTAATAATGCTCTTATCAAGGTTTCACCAAGAGAGCCTTACTCAAGCAGTTCGTCCTACAATAAGTCTGTGGTTAGATGGTAAAGGTGTTGGTTCCACTCCAAATTTGGTCAGTTCATCCTACATTGTTGTGGTTGAATAGAGAATTTGGTTAGCAGCAAATTCACCAATTTGTAAAAGAAATTACTACATTCGATCCATAATAATTGTCATCGTTTAACTTCAATGATGGATCACAAGCAGTAAAAAATTTGGCAAGATGCTCGTCATAGGGTCAACTGAAACTTTGTCAATTTTTTAAGGACATTGAATCATGTTTCTGCCAAGTTTGAGGCCTTTGGACCCTGTTTGTTACAGATAGCGAGTTGGGGACTTATCAATGTATAAAAATCTACCACCAGTTTCACGCAATCTGGATCCGTGGTTCAAGGGTAGTTATCTGAATACTCAAGAGGGGCAGATTGCATTCACTCGATTTTAGTTGCAAGTTTTAGTCTTGCCGGTTCTCACTTTAGTGTTGTTGCTATTGTTGATGTGATGACCCTTTGGCTTTTTGGTGGTTGTCCTTTTGGCGATTTTGTGTATAGATAGAGAGACATGGAATGAGCTTGGTGCTTCACCTTGACACGTCCTCTCTGAAGGAAATATGCCCTAGAGGCAATATTAAAGTTATTATTTATTTCCTCATATCATGATAAATGTTTATTATTCATGCTAGAATTGTATTAACCGGAAACATGATACATGTGTGAATACATAGACAAACATATAGTCACTAGTATGCCTCTACTTGACTAGCTCATTGATCAAAGGTGGTTATGTTTCCTAACCATAGACATGTGTTGTCATTTCATTAATGGGATCACATCATTAGGAGAATGATGTGATTGACATGACCCATTCCGTTAGCCTAGCACTTGATCGTTTAGTATACTGCTATTGCTTTCTTCATGACTTATACATGTTCCTGTAACTATGAGAATTATGCAACTCCCGTTTACCGGAGGAACACTTTGGGTACTACCAAACGTCACAACATAACTGGGTGGTTATAAAGGAGTACTACAGGTGTCTCCGAAGGTACATGTTGAGTTGGCGTATTTCGAGATTAGGTTTTGTCACTCCGATTGTCGGAGAGGTATCTCTGGGCCCTCTCGGTAATGCACATCATTATAAGCCTTGCAAGCAATGTGACCAATGAGTTGGTTACGGGATGATGCATTACAGAACGAGTAAAGAGACTTGCCGGTAACGAGATTGAACTAGGTATTGGATACCGACGATCAAACCTCGGGCAAGTAACATACCGATGACAAAGGGAACAACGTATGTTGTTATGCGGTTTGACCGATAAAGATCTTCGTAGAATATGTAGGAACCAATATGGGCATCCAGGTCCCGCTATTGGTTATTGACCGAGAATAGTTCTAGGTCATGTCTACATAGTTCTCGAACCCGTAGGGTCCGCACGCTTAACGTTATGATGACAGTTTTATTATGAGTTTATAAGTTTTGATGTACCGAAGTTTGTTCGGAGTCCCGGATATGATCACGGACATGACGAGGAGTCTCGAAATGGTCGAGACATAAAGATTGATATATTGGACGACTATATTCGGACACCGGAAGTGTTTCGGGTGATTTCGGAGAAAACCGGAGTGCCGGAGGGGTTACCAGAACCCCCCGGGGAAGTATTGGGCCTTAGTGGGCCTGAGGGGAGAGAGAGGGCAGCAGCCCAGGAGGTGGCGCGCCCCCTCCCATGGGGAGTCCGAATTGGACTAGGGGAGGGGGGGGGGGGCGGCCCCTCTTTCCCTCTCCCTCTCCCTCTCTTTCCTTCCCCCTTCCTCCTTCCTAGTTGGACTAGGAAAGGGGAGTCCTACTCCCACTAGGAGGAGGACTCCCCCCTCCTTGGCGCGCCCCCTAGGGCCGGCCGCCTCCCCCTTGCTCCTTTATATATGGGGGCAGGGGGCACCCCATAGACACACAAGTTGATCTACGGATCGTTCCTTAGCCGTGTGCGGTGCCCCCCTCCACCATATTCCACCTCGGTCATATCGTCACGGAGTTTAGGCGAAGCCCTGCGCTGGTAGAACATCATCATCGTCACCACGCCGTCGTGTTGACGGAACTCATCTCCGGAGCTCTGCTGGATCGGAGGCCGGAGATCGTCATCGAGCTGAACGTGTGCTGAACTCGGAGGTGCCCTACGTTCGGTACTTGGATCGGTCGGATCGTGAAGACGTACGACTACATCAACCGTGTTGTTATAATGCTTCCGCTTACGGTCTACGAGGGTACGTGGACAACACTCTCCCCTCTCGTTGCTATGCCATCACCATGATCTTGCGTGTGCGTAGGAATTTTTTTGAAATTACTACGTTCCCCAACAGTGGCATCTGAGCCTAGGTTTTATGCGTTGATGTTATATGCACGAGTAGAACACAAGTGAGTTGTGGGCGATACAAGTCATACTGCTTACCAGCATGTCATACTTTGGTTCGGCGGTATTGTGAGATGAAGCGGCCCGGACCGACATTATGCGTACGCTTACGCGAGATTGGTTTCACCGTTACGAGCACTCGTGCTTAAAGGCGGCTGGAGGGTGTCTGTCTCTCTCACTTTAGCTGAATCGAGTGTGGCTACGCCCGGTCCTTGCGAAGGTTAAAACAGCACTAACTTGACGAACTATCATTGTGGTTTTGATGCGTAGGTAAGAAAGGTTCTTGCTAAAGCCCGTAGCAGCCACGTAAAATTTGCAACAACAAAGTAGAGGACGTCTAACTTGTTTTTGTAGGGCATGTTGTGATGTGATATGGTCAAGACGTGATGCTATATTTTATTGTATGAGATGATCATGTTTTGTAACCGAAGTTATCGGCAACTGGCAGGAGCCATATGGTTGTCGCTTTATTGTATGAAATGCAAACGCCCTGTAATTGCTTTACTTCATCACTAAGCGGTAGCGATAGTCGTAGAAGCAATAGATGGCGTAAACGGCAACGATGCTACGATGGAGATCAAGGTGTCGCGCCGGTGACGATGGTGATCACGATGGTGCTTCGGAGATGGAGATCACAAGCACAAGATGATGATGGCCATATCATATCACTTATATTGATTGCATGTGATGTTTATCCTTTATGCATCTTATCTTGCTTTGATTGACGGTAGCATTTTAAGATGATCTCTCACTAAAAATTATCAAGAAGTGTTCTCCCTGAGTATGCACCGTTGCCAAAGTTCGTCGTGCCCAGACACCACGTGATGATCGGGTGTGATAAGCTCTACG
This sequence comes from Triticum aestivum, assembly GCF_018294505.1. Classification (NCBI taxonomy): domain Eukaryota; kingdom Viridiplantae; phylum Streptophyta; class Magnoliopsida; order Poales; family Poaceae; genus Triticum; species Triticum aestivum. The sequence goes on from NC_057798.1 coordinate 84,390,130, forward strand.
TCCATCTACAACGGGTGCAAGCCAGATTTGCACACGCAGAATACTCAGGTTAAACTTGACGAGCCTAGCATATGCAGATATGACCTCGTAACACGAAGACCGAAAGGTCGAGCGTGAATCATATAGTAGACATGATCAACATAGAGATGTTCACCATTGAAAACTACTCCATCTCACGTGATGATCGGTTATGGTTTAGTTGATTTGGATCACGTGATCACTTAGATGACTAGAGAGATGTCTGTCTAAGTGGGAGTTCTTAAGTAATATGATTAATTGAACTTAAATTTATCATGAACTTAGTACCTGATAGTATTTTGCTTGTCTATGTTTGTTTCGGAATAGATGGCTCGTGTTGTTGTTCCGTTGAATTATAATGCGTTCCTTGAGAAAGCAAAGTTGAAAGATGATGGTAGCAATTACACGGACTGGGTCCGTAACCTGAGGATTATCCTCATTGCTGCACAGAAGAATTACGTCCTGGAAGCACCGCTGGGTGCCAGGCCTGCTGCTGATGCAACTGACGACATTAAGAACGTCTGGCAGAGCAAAGCTGATGACTACTCTATAGTTCAGTGTGCCATGCTTTACGGCTTAGAGCCGGGTCTTCAACGACGTTTTGAACGTCATGGAGCATATGAGATGTTCCAGGAGTTGAAGTTAATATTTCAAGCAAATGCCCGGATTGAGAGATATGAAGTCTCCAATAAGTTCTACAGCTGCAAGATGGAGGAGAATAGTTCTGTCAGTGAGCATATACTCAAAATGTCTGGGTATAATAATCACTTGATTCAACTTGGAGTTAATCTTCCGGATGATAGCATCATTGACAGAATTCTCCAATCACTGCCACCAAGCTACAAGAGCTTTGTGATGAACTATAATATGCAAGGGATGAACAAGACGATTCCCGAGCTCTTCGCAATTCTAAAGGCTGCGGAGGTAGAAATCAAGAAGGAGCATCAAGTGTTGATGGTCAACAAGACCACTAGTTTCAAGAAAAAGGGTAAAGGGAAGAAGAAGGGGAACTTCAAGAAGAACAGCAAGCAAGTTGCTGCTCAAGAGAAGAAACCCAAGTCTGGACCTAAGCCTGAAACTGAGTGCTTCTACTGCAAGCAGGCTGGTCACTGGAAGCGGAACTGCCCCAAGTATTTGGCGGATAAGAAGGATGGCAAAGTGAACAAAGGTATATGTGATATACATGTTATTGATGTGTACCTAACTAGAGCTCGTAGTAGCACCTGGGTATTTGATACTGGTTCTGTTGCTAATATTTGCAACTCGAAACAGGGACTACGAAATAAGCGAGCACTGGCCAAGGACGAGGTGACGATGCGCGTGGGAAACAGTTCCAAAGTCGATGTGATCGCGGTTGGCACGCTACCTCTACATCTACCTTCGGGATTAGTTTTAGACCTAAATAATTGTTATTTGGTGCCAGCGTTGAGCATGAACATTATATCTGGATCTTGTTTGATGCGAGACGGTTATTCATTTAAATCAGAGAATAATGGTTGTTCTATTTATATGAGTAATATCTTTTATGGTCATGCACCCTTGAAGAGTGGTCTATTTTTATTGAATCTCGATAGTAGTGATACACATATTCATAATGTTGAAGCCAAAAGATGCAGAGTTGATAATGATAGTGCAACTTATTTGTGGCACTGCCGTTTAGGTCATATCGGTGTAAAGCACATGAAGAAACTCCATACTGATGGACTTTTGGAATCACTTGATTATGAATCACTTGGTACTTGCGAACCGTGCCTCATGGGCAAGATGACTAAAACACCATTCTCCGGTACTATGGAGAGAGCAACAGATTTGTTGGAAATCATACATACAGATGTATGTGGTCCGATGAATGTTGAAGCTCGTGGCGGATATCATTATTTTCTCACCTTCACAGATGATTTGAGCAGATATGGGTATATCTACTTAATGAAACACAAGTCTGAAACATTTGAAAAGTTCAAAGAATTTCAAAGTGAAGTGGAAAATCATCGTAACAAGAAAATAAAGTTTCTACGATCTGATCGTGGAGGAGAATATTTGAGTTACGAGTTTGGTTTACATTTGAAGCAATGCGGAATAGTTTCGCAACTCACGCCACCTGGAACACCACAAAGAAATGGTGTGTCCGAACGTCGTAATCGTACTTTACTAGATATGGTGCGATCTATGATGTCTCTTACTAATTTACCGCTATCGTTTTGGGGTTATGCTTTAGAGACGGCCGCATTCATGTTAAATAGGGCACCATCAAAATCCGTTGAGACGACGCCTTATGAACTATGGTTTGGCAAGAAAACCAAAGTTGTCGTTTCTTAAAGTTTGGGGTTGCGATGCTTATGTGAAAAAACTTCAACCAGATAAGCTCGAACCCAAATCGGAGAAATGTGTCTTCATAGGATACCCAAAAGAGACTGTTGGGTACACCTTCTATCACAGATCCGAAGGCAAGACATTCGTTGCTAAGAATGGATCCTTTCTAGAGAAGGAGTTTCTCTCGAAAGAAGTGAGTGGGAGGAAAGTAGAACTTGATGAGATAATAGTATCTACTCCCTTATTGGAAAGTAGTTTATCACAGAAATCAGTTCCTGTGACAAATACACCAATTAGTGAGGAAGCTAATGATATTGATCATGAAACTTCAGATCAAGTGTCTACTGAACCTCGTAGGTCTACCAGAGTAAGATCCGCACCAGAGTGGTATGGTAATCCTATTCTGGAAGTCATGTTACTTGACCATGATGAACCTACGAACTATGAGGAAGTGATGATGAGCCCAGATTCCGCAAAATGGCTAGAGGCCATGAAATATGAGATGGGATCCATGTATGAGAACAAAGTATGGACTTTGGTTGACTTGCCCGATGATCGGCAAGCCATTGAGAATAAATGGATCTTTAAGAAGAAGACTGACGCTGATGGAAATGTAACTGTCTATAAAGCTCGACTTGTTGCGGAAGGTTTTCGACAAGTTCAAGGAGTTGACTACGATGAGACTTTCTCACCTGTAGTGATGCTTAAGTCTGTCCGAATCATGTTAGCTATTGCTGCATTTCATGATTATGAAATATGGCAAATGGATGTCAAAACTACATTCTTGAATGGATTTCTGGAAGAAGAGTTGTATATGATGCAGCCAGAAGGTTTTGTTGATCCAAAAGGTGCTAACAAAGTGTGCAAACTCCAGCGTTCCATTTATGGACTGGTGCAAGCATCTCGGAGTTGGAATAAACGCTTTGATAGTGTGATCAAAGCATATGGTTTTATACAGACTTTTGGAGAAGCCTGTATTTACAAGAAAGTGAGTGGGAGCTCTGTAGCATTTCTAATATTATATGTAGATGACATATTATTAATTGGAAATGATATAGAATTTCTGGATAGCATAAAGGGATACTTGAATAAAAGTTTTTCAATCAAAGACCTCGGTGAAGCTGCTTACATATTGGGCATCAAGATCTATAGAGATAGATCAAGACACTTAATAGGACTTTCACAAAGCACATACCTTGACAAAATTTTGAAAAAGTTCAAAATGGATCAGGCAAAGAAAGGGTTCTTGCCTGTACTACAAGGTGTGAAGTTGAGTCAAACTCAACGCCCGACCACAGCAGAAGATAGAGAGAAAATGAAAGATGTTCCCTATGCTTCAGCCATAGGCTCTAGCATGTATGCAATGCTGTGTACCAGACCTGACGTATGCTTAGCAATAAGCTTGGCAGGAAGGTACCAAAGTAATCCAGGAGTGGATCACTGGACAGCGGTCAAGAACATCCTGAAATACCTGAAAAGGACTAAGGATATGTTTCTCGTATATGGAGGTGACAAAGAGCTAGTCGTAAATGGTTACGTCGATGCAAGCTTTGACGCTGATCCGGACGATTCTAAATCGCAAACCGGATACGTGTTTTTATTAAACGGTGGAACTGTAAGTTGGTGCAGTTCTAAACAAAGCGTCGTGGCGGGATCTACATGTGAAGCGGAGTACATAGCTGCTTCTGAAGCAGCAAATGAAGGAGTCTGGATGAAGGAGTTCATTTCCGATCTAGGTGTCATACCTAGTGCATCGGGACCAATGAAGATCTTCTGTGACAATACTGGTGCATTTGCTTTGGCAAAGGAATCCAGATTTCACAAGAGGACCAAGCACATCAAGAGACGCTTCAATTCCATTCGGGACCAAGTCCAAGTGGGAGACATAGAAATTTGCAAGATACATACGGATCTGAATGTTGCAGACCCGTTGACTAAGCCTCTCTCACGAGCAAAACATGATCAGCACCAAGACTCCATGGGTGTTAGAATCATTACTATGTAATCTAGATTATTGACTCTAGTGCAAGTGGGAGACTGAAGGAAATATGCCCTAGAGGCAATAATAAAGTTATTATTTATTTCCTCATATCATGATAAATGTTTATTATTCATGCTAGAATTGTATTAACCGGAAACATGATACATGTGTGAATACATAGACAAACATATAGTCACTAGTATGCCTCTACTTGACTAGCTCATTGATCAAAGATGGTTATGTTTCCTAACCATAGACATGTGTTGTCATTTGATTAATGGGATCACATCATTAGGAGAATGATGTGATTGACATGACCCATTCCGTTAGCCTAGCACTTGATCGTTTAGTATACTGCTATTGCTTTCTTCATGACTTATACATGTTCCTGTAACTATGAGAATTATGCAACTCCCGTTTACCGGAGGAACACTTTGGGTACTACCAAACGTCACAACGTAACTGGGTGATTTTAAAGGAGTACTACAGGTGTCTCCGAAGGTACATGTTGAGTTGGCGTATTTCGAGATTAGGTTTTGTCACTCCGATTGTCGGAGAGGTATCTCTGGGCCCTCTCGGTAATGCACATCATTATAAGCCTTGCAAGCAATGTGACCAATGAGTTGGTTACGGGATGATGCATTACAGAACGAGTAAAGAGACTTGCCGGTAACGAGATTGAACTAGGTATTGGATACCGACGATCAAACCTCGGGCAAGTAACATACCGATGACAAAGGGAACAACGTATGTTGTTATGCGGTTTGACCGATAAAGATCTTCGTAGAATATGTAGGAACCAATATGGGCATCCAGGTCCCGCTATTGGTTATTGACCGAGAATAGTTCTAGGTCATGTCTACATAGTTCTCGAACCCGTAGGGTCCGCACGCTTAACGTTACGATGACAGTTTTATTATGAGTTTATAAGTTTTGATGTACCGAAGTTTGTTCAGAGTCCCGGATATGATCACGGACATGACGAGGAGTCTCGAAATGGTCGAGACATAAAGATTGATATATTGGACGACTATATTCGGACACCGGAAGTGTTCCGGGTGATTTCGGAGAAAACGGGAGTGCCGGAGGGGTTACCGGAACCCCCCAGGGAAGTATTGGGCCTTAGTGGGCCTGAGGGGAGAGAGAGGGCAGCAGCCCAGGAGGTGGCGCGCCCCCTCCCATGGGGAGTCCGAATTGGACTAGGGGAGGGGGGCGCGGCCCCTCTTTCCCTCTCCCTCTCCCTCTCTTTCCTTCCCCCTTCCTCCTTCCTAGTTGGACTAGGAAAGGGGAGTCCTACTCCCACTAGGAGGAGGACTCCCCCCTCCTTGGCGCGCCCCCTAGGGCCGGCCGGCCTCCCCCCTTGCTCCTTTATATACGGGGGCAGGGGGGCACCCCATAGACACACAAGTTGATCTATGGATCGTTCCTTAGCCATGTGCGGTGCCCCCCTCCACCATATTCCACCTCGGTCATATCGTCGCGGAGTTTAGGCGAAGCCCTGCGCCGGTAGAACATCATCATCGTCACCACGCCGTCGTGCTGACGGACTCATCTCCGGAGATCGTCATCGAGCTGAACGTGTGCTGAACTCGGAGGTGTCGTACGTTCGGTACTTGGATCGGTCGGATCGTGAAGACGTACGACTACATCAACCGCGTTGTTATAACGCTTCCGCTTACGGTCTACGAGGGTACGTGGACAACACTCTCCCCTCTCGTTGCTATGCCATCACCATGATCTTGCGTGTGCGTAGGAATTTTTTTGAAATTACTACGTTCCCCAACACTCTCTTGATAGTGCATGATTCTTATTAACTCAAACAATAACCAACACTTTCAAGCGGGAACAATAAATAGTATGTGCCGGCATAAGAATTGGCACTTGCTCATGAAAATTGTCCACCATAGAATTTGTTGTCAATACATGCAAGCAGAAGTCATGCAAATATAAACAAGTCATACAATCCACCAATGGATCATGTTCCACTACTAGCAAAGATAACGGAACAAAAAGAGCAACCCAAAAGGGCTTTTAGCATCCTGATGGAAAAAGGAAAGTAAAAAGCCTACAAAAAGTGTGTAGGTTTCTACCAGATAGATCTAACAGTAAAAGCACAACCAATAGTCCCCAAAGTTCAACCGTCATCAGAATGACCAGCTTCGAAACTAGTCTTCCACTCCGCTTCTCCTTCATTGTAGCATCAATGTTGTATCTCTAGCATCATCTTCCTCCTAGTACCAGCTTCGATCATCACCACACCTCTTCTTCACTCTGACTGGCCATCATTATCCATCACCAGAGCCCTAGCTCACATGGCAGCCACCCCCTATTCCAACGTCACAATATCTTCTTCGTTTTGTAAACATGCCTAGTAGTGCATAAACGAGCATGCATAACAAATGCACACGGTAAAAGATCAAACCTTTTTTCTCAAAAAATGCTCTATTATGCTATTTCTATCAATTGCCCAATAGTAACTTTTTTACCCACCTTATGCTATTTCCAAGAGAGAAGTCTCTAGTGAAAACTATGGCCCCCGGGTCTATTTTCATCATATATCAAAAACCAAAAATACCTTGCTGCAATTTTCTTTATTTTATTTTATTTTGTGTTTTATTTATCCATCTACCTATACAAGATTTGATCCTTGTAACTAACTGTAAAGGGATTGACAACCCCTTGTTCACGTTGGGTGCAAGTTGTTGTTCTTTTATGTGCAGGTGTTTTTAATGAGGTGTTGCGTGATTCTCCTACTGGATTGATAACCTTGGTTCTTAATTAATGGAAATACTTGTCTCTACTGTATTGCATCATCCTCTCCTCTTTGGGAAAATCCCAACGCAACTCACAAGTAGCACCGGCGGGATCCATCTCTGAAGTTACCTCGGAGGTGTGTGAGCAGCCACATGTTGTATCATCAGTTTGCATATTTGAAGCTCCCTGAGATAGCTCTTGACAAATAGATTAGTGGCTAACGACCCCTGAAATACCTGCTCATGAAGGGCCCTTTTGCGAGCATGCCAAATCGCCCAAAGTATGATAAGTATCTTGATGAAACCCTCATGTGGCAACGCCTCATTGATACGTCCATTTTGCATCATGCTTTTATATCAATATTTGTTGCATTATGGGCTGTTATTACACATTATGTCTCAATACTTATGGCTATTCTCTCTTATTTTACAAGGTTTATCATGAAGAGGGAGAATGCCGGCAGCTGGGATTCTGGCTAGAAAAGGAGCAAATATTGGAAACCTATTCTGCACAGCTCCAAAAATCCTGAAACTCCACGGAAGTCACTTTTGGAATTAATAAGAATTATTGAGCGAAGAAAATACCAGAGGGGGCCCACACCCTGGCCAGGAGGGTGGGCGCCCCCTCCCCTACTGGGTGCGCCCCCTGTCTCCTGGGCCCCCTGGTGGCCCTCCGGTGCCCATCTTCTTCTATATGAAGGCTTTTACCCTGGAAAAAATCATAAGCAAGCTTACGGGACGAAAATCCGCCGCCATGAGGCGGAACCTTGGCAGAACCAATCTAGGGCTCCGGCGGAGCTGTTCTGCCGGGGAAAATTCCCTCCGGGAGGGGGAAATCATCACCATTGTCATCACCAACGATCCTCTCATCGGGAGGGGGTCAATCTCCATCAAAATCTTCACCAGCACCATCTCCTCTCAAAACCCTAGTTCATCTCTTGTATCCAATCTTGTATCAAAACCACAAATTGGTACCTGTGGGTTGCTAGTAGTGTTGATTACTCCTTGTAGTTGATGCTAATTGGTTTACTTGGTGGAAGATCATATGTTCAGATCCTTAATGCATATTAATACTCCTCTGATCATGAACATGAATATGCTTTGTGAGTAGTTATGTTTGTTCCTGAGGACATGGGTGATGTCTTGCTATTAGTAGTCATGTGAATTTGGTATTCGTTCGATATTTTGATGAGATGTATGTTGTCTCTCCTCTAGTGATGTTATGTGAACGTCAACTACATAACACTTCACCATTATTTGGGCCTATAGGAAGGCATTGGGAAGTAAAGTAGATGATGGGTTGCTAGAGTGACAGAAGCTTAAACCTAGTTTATGTGTTGCTTCGTAAGGGGCTGATTTGGATCCACTAGTTTCATGTTATGGTTTGGTTTACCTTAATACTTCTTTTGTAGTTGCGGATGCTTGCAATAGGGTTTAGTCATAAGTGGGATGCTTGTCCAAGAAAGTGCAGTACCCAAGCACCGGTCCACCCACATATCAAATTATCAAAGTACCGTACGCGAATCATATGAGCGTGATGAAACTAGCTTGACTGTAATTCCCATGTGTCCTCGGGAGCGCTTTTATCATTATAAGAAATTGTCCAGGCTTGTCCTTTTCTACAAAAAGGATTGGGCCACCTTGCTGCACCTTATTTACTTTCATTGCTTGTTACCCGTTACAAATTATCTTATCACAAAACTATCTGTTACCTGCAATTTCAGTGCTTGCAGAGAATACCTTACTGAAAACCGCTTGTCATTTCCTTCTGCTCCTCGTTGGGTTCGACACTCTTACTTATTGAAAGGACTACGATAGATCCCCTATACTTGTGGGTCATCAAGACTCTTTTCTGGCGCCGTTGCCGGGAAGTGAAGCGGCTTTGGTGAGTGGAACTTGGTAAGGAAACATTTATATAGTGTGCTGAAATTTTCTGTCACTTGTTACTATGGAAACTAATCCTTTGAGGGGCTTGTTCGGGGTATCTTTGCCCCGACCAATAGAGCAAAGAGTTGCCGCTCAACCTACTGAACCTACTGAAAATATTTACTTTGAGATTCCTTCGGGTATGATAGAGAAACTGCTAGCTAATCCTTTTGCAGGAGATGGAAGATTGCATCCCGATTTACACCTTATCTGTGTGGATGAAGTTTGTGGATTATTTAAGCTTGCATGTATTCCCGATGATGTTGTTAGGAAGAAGGTCTTCCCTTTATCTTTGAAGGGAGATGCATTGACATGGTATAGGCTATGTGATGATATGGGATCTGGGAACTATAAACGATTGAAATTGGAATTTCACCAGAAGTTCTATCCTATGCATCTTGTTCATCGTGATCGTAATTACATATATAATTTCTGGCCTCGCGAAAGAGAAAGCATCGCTCAAGCTTGGCGGAGGCTTAATTCAATGTTATATTCATGCCCCAATCATGAGCTCTCAAGAGAAATGATTATTCAAAAAATTTATGCTTGGCTTTCCCTAAATGATCGCACCATGCTCGATACTTCCTGTGCTGGTTCTTATATGCTGAAGACTACTGAATTCAAGTGGGATTTATTGGAAAGAATTAAACGCAACTCTGAAAATTGGGGTTCCGACGATGGTAGGAGTCAGGTATGACACCTAAGTTTGATTGTGTTAAATCTTTTATGGATACCGATGCTTTTCGTGGGTTTAGTGCTAAATATGGACTTGACTCTGAGATAGTAGCTGCTTTATGTGAATCTTTTGCTGCTCACGTTGATCTCCCTAAGGAAAAGTGGTTTAAATATAATCCTCCCACTGAAGTAAAAGTAGTTGCACCTATGACAGTTGAAGAAAAGACTATCACTTATAATGATCCTATTGTTCCTACTACTTATGTTGAGAAACCACCTTTTGTGTTAGGATAAAGGATCATGCTAAAGCTTCAACTGTTGTTCGTAGTAATACTATAACTTATACACCCCCTGAGCAAATTAAAGTTGAACCTAGTATTGCTATGGTTAAAGATCTCTTGGATGATAATTTAGATGGGCGTGTTATTTATTTCTGTGGTGAAACTGCTAATATTGCTAGAGCAGATGCTAAGATACATAGACCTGTTGTAGGCATGCCTGTTATTTCCGTTAAAATAGGACATCATTGTTATCATGGCTTATGTGATATGGGTGCTAGTGCTAGTGCAATACCTTTTTCCTTATATAAAGAAATTATGCATGATATTGCACCCGCTGAGTTAGAAGATATCGATGTTACAATTAAGCTTGCCAATACAGATACTATTAAGCCTTTTGGGATTGTTAGAGATGTAGAAGTCCTATGTGGGAAAGTTAAACATTCTATTGATTTTCTTGTTCTTGGTTCCCCACAAGATGACTTTTGTCCCATTATATTTGGTAGACCCTTCTTGAATACTGTTAATGTTAGGATTGATTGCGAAAAGGATATTGTTACAATTGGCCTGGGGGATATGTCTCATGAGTTTAATTTTGCTAAGTTTCATAGACAACCCCATGATAGAGAATCACCTAGTAAGGATGAAATTATTGGTCTTGCTTCTATTGACGTACCTCCTACTGATCCATTAGAACAATATTTGCTAGACCATGAAAATGATATGTTTATGAATGAAAGAAGGGAAATAGATGAAGTATTCCTCCAATAGGGTCCTATTTTGAAACACAACTTACCTGTTGAAATCCTAAGGGATCCTCCTCCACCAAAGGGTGATCCCGTGTTTGAGCTCAAACCTCTACCTGATAATCTTAAATATGCTTATCTTGATGAAAAGAAGATATATCATGTTATTATTAGTGCTAACCTTTCAGAGCAAGAAGAGGAAAGATTATTGAAAACTCTGAAGAAGCACTGTGCTGCTATTGGATATACTCTGGATGATCTTAAGGGCATTAGTCCCACTCTATGCCAACACAAAATGAAAGTGGAGAAAGATGCCAAACCAGTTAGAGATCCTCAACGACGATTAAATCCTAAGATGAAAGAAGTGGTAAGAAAGGAAATACTAAAGCTCCTTGAGGCAGGTATAATTTATCCCGTTGCTGATAGTGATTGGGTAAGTCCTGTCCATTGTGTTCCTAAGAAGGGAGGTATTACTGTTGTTCCTAATGATAAAGATGAATTGATCCCGCAAAGAATTATTACAGGTTATAGGATGGTAATTGATTTCCGTAAATTAACTAAAGCTACTAAGAAAGATCATTACCCTTTACCTTTTATTGATCAAATGCTAGAAAGACTATCCAAACATACACATTTCTGCTTTCTAGATGGTTATTCTGGTTTCTCTCAAATACCTGTGTCAGCGGAGGATCAATCAAAAACTACTTTTACTTGCCCTTTCGGTACTTTTGCTTATAGACGAATGCCTTTTGGTTTATGTAATGCACCTGCTACCTTTCAAAGATGCATGATGGCTATATTCTCTAACTTTTGTGAAAAGATTTGTGAGGTATTTATGGATGACTTCTCCGTTTATGGATCCTCTTTTGATAATTGCTTGAGCAACCTTGATTGAGTTTTGCAGAGATGTGAAGACACTAGTCTCGTCTTGAACTAGGAAAAGTGTCACTTTATGGTTAATGAAGGCATTGTCTTGGGGCATAAGATTTCTGAGAAAGGTATTGAAGTTGATAAAGCTAAAGTTGATGCTATTGAAAAGATGCCATGTCCCAAGGACATTAAAGGTATAAGAAGTTTCCTTGGTCATGCCGGTTTTTATAGGAGGTTCATTAAGGACTTTTCTAAAATCTCTAGGCCTCCGACTGATTTATTGCAAAAATATATTCCTTTTGTCTTTGATGATGATTGTGTAGAAGCATTTGAAATACTTAAGAAAGCTTTGATCACTGCACCTATTGTTCAACCACCTGATTGGAATTTACCCTTTGAAATTATGTGTGATGCTAGTGATTATGCTGTAGGTGTTGTTCTAGGGCAAAGAGTTGATAAGAAATTGAATGTTATCCAGTATGCTAGTAAAACTCTTGATACTTCCCAGAGAAGTTATGCTACTACTGAAAAAGAATTCTTAGCAGTTGTATTTGCATGTGATAAGTTCAGACCTTATATTGTTGATTCTAAAGTTACTATTCACACTGATCATGCTGCTATTAAATATCTTATGGAAAAGAAAGATGCTAAGCCTAGACTTATTAGATGGGTTATCTTGCTCCAAGAATTTGATTTGCATATTACTGATAGAAAGGGAGCTGAGAACCCCGTTGCAGACAACTTATCTAGATTAGAGAATGTTCTTGATGACCCTATTGATAATAGCTTTCCTGATGAACAATTAGTGGTCATTAATGCTTCTCGTACTGCTCCATGGTATGCTGATTATGCTAATTACATTGTTGCTAAATTTATACCACCTAGTTTCACATACCAGCAAAAGAAAAAGTTCTTTTATGATTTAAGACATTACTTCTGGGATGACCCACACCTTTATAAAGAAGGAGTAGATGGTGTTATTAGACGTTGTGTACCTGAGCATGAACAGGAACATATCCTACGCAAGTGTCACTCTGAACCATATGGAGAACATCACGCTGGAGATAGAACTGCACATAAGGTATTGCAATCCGGTTTTTATTGGCCTACTCTCTTCGAAGATGCTCGTAAGTTTGTCTTGTCTTGTGATGAATGTCAAAGAATAGGTAATATTAGTAGACGTCAAGAAATGCCTATGGATTATTCTCTTGTTATTGAACCATTTGATGTTTGGGCTTTGATTATATGGGACCTTTTCCTGCCTCTAATGGATATACACATATTTTAGTTGCTATAGATTATGTTACTAAGTTGGTAGAAACTATTCCAACTAGTAGTGTTGATCATAACACTTCTATTAAGATGCTTAAAGAAGTTATTTTTCTGAGGTTTGGAGTCCCTAGATATCTCATGACTGATGGTGGCTCACATTTTATTCATGGTGCTTTTCGTAAAATGCTTGCTAAGTATGATGTTAATCATAGAATTGCATCTCCTTATCACCCTCAGTCTAGCGGTCAAGTAGAGTTGAGCAACAGAGAGCTCAAATTAATTTTGCAAAAGACTGTTAATAGATCTAGGAAGAATTGGTCCAAGAAACTTGATGATGCATTATGGGCCTATAGAACTGCATATAAAAATCCTATGGGTATGTCTCCGTATAAGATGGTTTATGGAAAGGCATGTCACTTACCTCTAGAACTTGAACATAAAGCATATTGGGCTATTAAAGAGCTCAACTATGATTTCAAACTTGCCGGTGAGAAGAGGTTATTTGATATTAGCTCACTTGATGAATGGAGAACCCAAGCCTATGAGAATGCCAAGTTGTTCAAAGAAAAAGTTAAAAGATGGCATGACAAAAGGATACGAAAGCGAGAATTTAACATAGGTGATTATGTGTTGCTATTCAACTCTCGTTTAAGATTTTTTGCAGGAAAACTTCTCTCTAAGTGGGAAGGTCCTTACGTTATCGAGGAGGTCTATCGTTCTGGTGCCATAAAAATCAACAACTTTGAAGGCACAAGTCCGAGGGTGGTGAACGGTCAAAGAATCAAACATTATATCTCAGGTAATCCTATCAATGTTGAAACTAATATTATTGAAACTGTAACCCTGGAGGAATACATAAGGGACACTTTCCATAATGTTTTAGACTCCGAAAAGGAATAGATATGTGGTATGGTAAGCAAACCGACTCCAAAACAATTCTAATGGCAATTTTCCTCCGTTTTGGAATATTTAATAATTTTAGGAAGCAAGAAGTAATCTGGGAAGGACACGAGGCCTCCACGAGGGTGGAGGGCACCCCCCCCCCTACTGGGCACGCCCCCTGTCTCGTGGGCACCTCGTGTGCCTCCCGGACTCCGTTTTCTTGCACGTTCCTTCTTTTGGTCGGTAAAAATTCATTATATAATCTCCCGAAGGTTTTGACCACCGTATCACGCAAAAAACCTCTGTTTTTGTTTCGAGCTGTTCCTCTTGCAGATTTAGAGCAAGATGTCTTCTCAAGAGTCAGCCGGGGAGAGTCGGGTGTCTCACCCGACACTAGGTCCAGGAGCAAATAGCGATGCTTATCACTTTGGACCATCGACGGAGGATGAGATGGAGGCCGACTTGAAAAGAATAGGTGCCATGGAGGAAGATCAAGAAGTTACCTCTCGCTTCCAAGCAGGATTCATGACGGGGGAACTACAGAGCTCGGCTATTCCAAATTCGGTCATCCCTTCCAATGTTAAATTTCTTTCTTATGAAAATATGAAAAAGAGTGTCACTTGCTCTCCAGAAGCTATGCAACACCCTTGGGTAAAAGGAGCTTTAGCCGTCACGGGCAAGCCCCACAAGCAAAATATGGACCTCAAGCAACAAGTCAATAAGCTCGAGGAGGAGAATCATATCCTAAGGGGCATCATCGCCAAGAAAAACACATCACCAACTCTGAAGAAGGAGACATAATCATATGGGTATGGGCACTCCCCTTGGTAACTGCCAAGCTTGGGAGAGGTGCCCCGGTATCGTATCACCATCACACTCCTATCTTTACCGTTTTACTTAGTTCGATCCTTTTAGTAAGGGACAATTGCATTTTTACCCCTAGTTGGTTCCTACCCACGGGTTTTGCCCTTACTTTTCGAGCTTGCTCAGTTTTGCCCTTACTTTTTCCATAGAGGTCCCTCGAATGCCCTTTGACCGTTTGACCAAAACTTTGAAAATTCATAACTAATTCATACAAACTCAGAAAAATGCAAATAAGATATCAAAATGTTCAGATAAACATTACCTTTAGGGGCATATCATTTGCATTCAGGACAAAAGCATCATTTAAACTACCCGAGGTAATTAATATTATTAGCATTATTAAAAATAAATAGGTATAAACAATTTTTTTTTTCATGAATAAAAATTACATGCAAATGTAGGTGATGTTTTCTAAACATCCTGATAACTTATTTGCATTTTTCTGAGTTTGTATCAACTTGTTATGAAAGTTCTAATGACTTTGACCATTATTTGGAAACTTCATAACAAGTTGATACGAACTCAGGAAAATGCAAATAAGGTATCAGGATGTTCTGAAAACATCACCTACATTTTCATATAATTTTTATTCACGAAAAAATATTGTTTAGACCTATTTATTTTTAATATTGTTAATAACATTAATTACCTCAGGTAGTTTAAACGATGCTTTTGTCCTGAATGCAAATGATATGCTCATAAAGGTAATGTTTATCTGAACATTTTGATATCTTATTTGCATTTTTCGGAGTTCATATGAATTAGTTATGAATTTTCAAAGTTTTGGTCAATCGGTCAAAGGGCATTCGAGGGACCTCGAAGGAAAAAGCAAGGGCAAAACTGAACTAGCTCGAAAAGTAAGGGCAAAACCCGTGGGTAGGAACCAACTAGGGGTAAAAATGCAATTGTCCCTTTTAGTAATATCTTGATCTATTAGAATAAAGTTTTGGTATGAAGTAGCTTTGAGTTTTGCTTTGTGATCTCTTTATGTAATCGAGTCCGTGAGATATATAATAAAATTAGTGTTGAGTCAAGGACTTTGCTATCATGCTATGATCTTGAGAAAACAGAAAGAATAAAAAGAATAAAAGAGTTCATATTGATCTTATGGATAGTAATGACTTCACATATAAAGAGTATGAGGCATAAAAGTTGTTGAGAGTTGACAAACATAGTTTTGGTCATCGTTGCAATTAATAGGAAGTAATAAGGAAAGAGAGGTTCTCACATATAAATATATTATGTTGGACATCTTTTATGATTGTGAGCACTCATTAAGTATGACATGCTAAGTTGATGTTGGACAAGGAAGACAACGTAATGGGTTATGTTTTCTCACATCTCAGTTAAAGTATATTATCATGGATCTTTCAAACATGTTGAGCTTGCCTTTCCCCCTCATGCTAGCCAAAAATTCCTTGCACCAAGTAGAGATACTACTTGTGCTTCCAAATATCCTTAAACCCAGTTTTGCCATGAGAGTCCACCATACCTACCTATGGATTGAGTAAGATCCTTCAAGTAAGTTGTCATGTTGCAAGCAATAAAAATTGCTCTCTAAATATGTATGACTTATTAGTGCGGAGAAAATAAGATTTATACGATCGCGTGATATGGAAGTAATAAAAGCGACGGACTGCATAATAAAGGTTCATATCACAAGTGGCAATATAAAGTGACATTCTTTTGCATTATGATTTTGTGCATCCAACCCTAAAAGCACATAACAACCTCTGCTTCCCTCTGCGAAGGGCCTATCTTTTACTTTATGTCTTTACTTTATGCAAGAGTCAAGGTGATCTTCACCTTTCCCTTTTTCATTTTATCCTTTGGCAAGCACCTCGTGTTGGTAAGATCCTGATATATATATATATATATATATATATATATATATATATATCCAATTGGATGTAAGTTAGCATGAGCTATTATTGTTGACATTACCCAAAGGTGAATACGTTGGGAGGCAACATTATAAGCCCCTATCTTTCTCAGTGTTCGATTAAAAATCCATAACCACAAATATCGCGTGAGTGTTAGCAATTGTAGAAGACTATATGATGGTTGAGTATATGGACTTGCTGAAAAGCTCCATTCTTGACTCTTTCTGATGTTATGGTAAATTGCAGTTGCTTCAATGACTGAGATTATAGTTTGTTAGTTCCCAATGAAGTTTCTGAACCATACTTGACATTGTGAATAGATTTTTACTTGAGCATGAGAAATCATATGACAAAATCTATATATGTTGCTGTTATAAGAATGATCATGATGCCCTCATGTCCGTATTTTATTTTTTTATCGACACCTTTATCTCTAAACATGTGGACATATTTTTCCATATCGGCTTCCGCTTGAGGACAAGCGAGGTCTAAGCTTGCGGGAGTTGATACGTCCATTTTGCATCATGCTTTTATATCAATATTTATTGCATTATGGGCTGTTATTACACATTATGTCTCAATACTTATGGCTATTTTCTCTTATTTTACAAGGTTTATCATGAAGAGGGAGAATGCCGACAACTGGGATTCTGGCTAGAAAAGGAGCAAATATTGGAAACCTATTATGCACAGCTTCAAAAATCCTGAAACTCCATGGAAGTCACTTTTGGAATTAATAAGAATTATTGAGCGAAGAAAATATCAGAGGGGGCCTACACCATGTCTAAGAGGGTGGGGGCGCCCCCCTACTGGGCGCGCCCCCTGTCTCCTGGGCCCCCTGGTGGCCCTCCTATGCCCATCTTCTGCTATATGAAGGCTTTTACCCTGGAAAAAATCATAAGCAAGCTTACGGGACAAAACTCCGCCGCACGAGGCGGAACCTTGGCAGAACCAATCTAGGGCTCCGGCGGAGCTGTTCTGCCGGGGAAATTTCCCTCCGGGAGGGGGAAATCATCACCATCGTCATCATCAACGATCCTCTCATCGGGAGGGGGTCAATCTCCATCAACATCTTCACCAGCACCATCTCCTCTCAAAACCCTAGTTCATCTCTTGTATCCAATCTTGTATCAAAACCACAAATTGGTACCTGTGGGTTGCTAGTAGTGTTGATTAATCCTTGTAGTTGATGCTAATTGGTTTACTTGGTGGAAGATCATATGTTCAGATTCTTAATGCATATTAATACTCCTTTGATCATGAACATGAATATGCTTTCTGAGTAGTTACGTTTGTTTCTGAGGACATGGGTGAAGTCTTGCTATTAGTAGTCATGTGAATTTGGTATTCGTTCGATATTTTGATGAGATGTATGGTGTCTCTTCTCTGGTGGTGTTATGTGAACGTCGACTACATAACACTTCACCATTATTTGGGCCTAGAGGAAGGCATTGGGAAGTAATAAGTAGATGATGGGTTGCTAGAGTGACAGAAACTTAAACCCTACTTTACGTGTTGCTTCGTAAGGGGCTGATTTGGATCCACTAGTTTCATGCTATGGTTAGGTTTACCTTAATACTTCTTTTGTAGTTGCGGATACTTGCAACAGGGGTTAATCATAAGTGGGATGCTTGTCCAAGAAAGGGCAGTACCCAAGCACCGGTCCACCCACATATCAAATTATCAAAGTACCGAACGCGAATCATATGAGAGTGATGAAACTAACTTGACTGTAATTCACATGTGTCCTCAGGAGCGCTTTTCTCATTATAAAAAATTGTCCAGGCTTATCCTTTGCTACAAAGAGGATTGGGCCACCTTGCTGCACCTTATTTACTTTCATTGCTTGTTACCCGTTACAAATTATCTTATCACAAAACTATCTGTTACCTGCAATTTCAGTGCTTGCAGAGAATACCTTACTGAAAACCGCTTGTCATTTCCTTCTGCTCCTCGTTAGGTTCGACACTCTTACTTGTCAAAAGGACTACGATAGATCCCTTATACTTGTGGGTCATCACTCATCTGTGAGAAAATGAAGCGCTTTGCATTTGGTTCTCTACTCTGCATCATGACTTCCACCAGATCATCATCCTCTAATGGAGTTTATATAAACAGAAGACATAACAGTAACAGGCATATGAGATGCACTAATGGAGGCCTTGGGAAGATGGGTCACGAACTTAATAACTCTGGGCCACTTATAAAAAACTCTAGGTTTACTTACGGCTGGCGCTACGTAGAACGAAAAATCCTTCATGTTGTCGAGCATCATTGATTGCCAAGCGGAGGTATAGAGCATGCGACAATTTGATCTGAACTAAAACTGAAAATGCAAACTGATCTGAAATCATATATATCTAAATAGTTCATCCTCACTATATTAATTTTCTCAACATGCACACATGCCACCTCATACCCACTAATTACTTCTCCTTACATGCATGACAATGTTATCTATATTCTCTCTCAACATGCACACAACCCAACTCACCACACATACCACCTTATGAATCACGCTAAGGCCCTGTTTGGGACGGGATATTTCCAGCAATCTCGTAGGAAAGTTGTTCCTTTGAAAACTTTTCCTTAGCTAGTGTTCGGAATGAAGGAAAGATGAACACTGCTTTGGAGGGAAATTTCCTCCGCCATGCAAATTCCCGTTGATTCCACGGGATTGAATTTTTTTACCACAAGCCAATGTTTGGCGAATACCCGAGGCAAGCCGCCCCCTGCTACTTGTGAGCGCAAATACAAAATAAAAAATTCATCCAAAGAAGATGCTTGAGGTGTAGACAAAAGCAAATCACCGCTTAGCCAAATAAAAAACTGATTTTTTTCCTGTACTTTTTCCATCAATCCGAACGCTCCTTCATCCAGTCTCCTTTGTGGTTTCCTGTGTTATCTCATTTCTGTGTTTTACACTCTCATTCCTGTTTTATTCCCATATTTCTCTCCATTTCTGTGTTTTGTACACCTTTGTTCTGAACGGGCCCTAATTATATTTCTTTCAACATGTATGGGAAATACTACTTATATTCTATATATATTTACAACTATATAATAATAAAATACAATATAGTATATCTAATTATTTTATTTAACTTTCATCAGAAATATTATGACAAATCCCCGCCGCAACGCACATGTATCATCTTGTTTATGAAAAAGAGGACCCCCAATAGGTGAAGAAAATCATAGTCGGGTCCCAACGTGCCCTTCAAGGTGGGCCATGCATGGACTCACGTACTGAAGCTGCATTGCCTCCCATATGACAACATAGTTGGGAGGAACAAAACGAGGTTGCCTTTGGCCACGGGATTCAATGGATAGCCAGAGAGAACACACCTTCGGCCACCACCATGGGTGCCATAGCCTCTCCGAGTCCACCATTGATTGATCATTCTATTTCCATTTGTGTCTTCTTCTCCGCCGCTTCTCTCTTGTTGGATAAACTTGGAACACAAAGAGAAGTCAGAGAACCTCTTCTAGATCAAGGAACAATCCACCCTTGTTGAAAACTTGGACTCGACGAAGAAAGGCATTGGCAAAGCAAGCCAAGATGGAATCCCCAACATTTCGCCTCCGCAAAGGAAGGGAGGCAACATGAGGATCCTGCAAAAGATAAATTATCTTGTCAACCTCCTTTCCTTGCGATTTTGTATGTAGAATGGGTACTTTAACTGGACATACATGCATGCGCGCGCGCGTGTGTGTGTGTGTGTGTGTGTGTGTGAGAGAGAGAGAGTGTGTGTTTTTGTAATCTATAAATAAAAAGCACTAAAAACATAAATTTGGTTGAACTGCATGTGTAAAATAGAAAACTGTAAAACAATTATTGTTTTGAAGAATAATATTGAAGTACATGTTGAAATTCGTATGCATCAAACACTAGTGGTGGGCTCGCGTTCTACGACATCTCAATAAGGATATTTAGTTTTTTGGATAAAGATTGATGGCTCCATGAGTATTGTAGGCCATGTCTCAAAAAAAGTGAGTATTGTAGGCCTCTTTGTGCTGTGAATACAATGAAACAAAGTAGGACTGCGGTGATCCGGTTTGAATCCTAATGTAGGAGTATATGGACAAGTAGCTAACAAGGGCAATTGTAATGTGTTGTCTTTCTTATACAATATCTGTTGTGGATTTTCGTTCCTCTCTTCCTCCTCCTTCCTCGTTGAGACCCCCTTCCCTACTCCATAGAATGGGGATGATAGAGGAGCTTGGGTTCCTCATGTATATAATAGGATTAGGGTTGTCGTCTTCATGATGTTTGGCCTTGTGCCAGTGACTGTCATCAGACATCGAAGCTCATGAGCTGTGCCCAACGATCATCATCGTCATTGATGTACTACCTCCATGGTGGAAGAACGAGGAAGGCGACAAATCCCCTATAAATAAGCTCGCCTAGGCACCATGACACGCGCCTTTGTGAGGATCCCACGAGGGAGTAAGAGAGAGCACACAAATTTTACCCCCAGAGCCTCATTCGTTAGGCATTGATGTTGGGTTAGGCGGGCCACGACCTAGTTTACCAGATCACCATGTATGGTTGGGTGAGGTGTCTTTGGGCGTTTGTAACAAAATTTCTGCCGTGCTTTAATATTATGCGTGTCCCCTAAAAAAATATATTATATTCTACTGAAACAATGGGTATATGATATCCAGAGCAAAAGGCTGCTAAGATAAATAAAGCTACAATATGTCCTATATCTCACACACAGCTTAATGAGAACGTGTGAATGTTTACCCGCAAAAAGAGAGAGAGAGCGTGTGAATGTATGAGGGTGTGCACATCAGTGCTCTCAGTTCAAGGATTGAACTCGATAGGCAGACAACACCATCATAACCCCTCAAAAAGAAAGAAACATGATACTGTATATGCCTTGCTAATGAGTCGTGGCCCACTGGTCATTGCGCTTCCATAGTGTCTTTAAATATATCCTGCGATTTCGTAGAGGTCATTCGATGAGACCTGAGGAACATCCAGGAAACACAGGTCTTACGCGAATAAGTGCAGAAAATGGAACACACAAATTGTAGAGGAAAGAGGAGCTCACAACTTCTTTCTCCGCCAACTAAGTACGTGAGTTCTGCTATCTAGTAAGCTATCAGAACGGGGGTGTAGCTCATATGGTAGAGCGCTCGCTTCGCATGCGAGAGGCACGGGGTTCGATTCCCCGCACCTCCAATCTTTTTTTTTTCCCCTCAGTATTCTCAAACTGCACCGGTTACTTACGCAAATAAGGTAGCAACACAAAGACTTTTTTTATTCCTCCTTGAGTGCTTTCCTAAAAGCAGCCTAAACAGGGGTTTTATTTTGAGAAGTGACACATGTGTTCATATCTTGACTCAAAAAGCAGCACAGACACGCGTACACAGTGGAAACAAAGGACATGTGTCCCAGAGCACATTGCGGAAAAGCCCTTGGAAAATAAAATTTACAAGAAAGCTCTTCTAAGTCCTTCTGCCCTGCATCTTCTACTACGGGAGGGATTAACGTAGTTTACGTAAGACTTTTCGTTAGTGTACATAGATGTTGGATTGCTCCCCGGACCGTGGTTAGAGAAGAGGAACAGAAGCAATCCGCTGACCAAGCTCCAGCCTCCAGGGGAGCGCCGTTGCAGCTTGCCTGCTGTTGTGGGTCTCACAAACGCCCCGCCGTGCGCGACGGGGACCTTTTCTCATTAGCCGGGGTTGAACCCCACGCCTCCTGGGTCCCAGCTCTGTTGATGCCACACAACATGGTCGAGGAAGAACACCAAAGCCGGAACCCATCATGCAGGGCCGGAATGCGGGGATTGCATTCTTCGAAAAGTATCATATCTTCTTTCCGTAGGGAGAAAACAGAAACGTGTAAGTGGAGGTTTGATCTCTCACCCAAAGGAATTGGGGCTGGTGGAATCTCCCCCCTATAGACTCCGAAAAAGCAACGTGTACCTTTCCCCTATAGCGCTAGGGGATTGGCTCCGGGTGTAGGTAGGGCCAAATCCGTAGGGGTCATGCAAATACTCCAGCACCACTGCCCCCCGGCGGTCTCGTGTACATGATCTTCCTTGTCCACCCTCCCGACGCCGAAGTGAGCACCAGCAAAGCAGAAGCAGAACGGGGAGAAGAAAAGACCACATCGACGCTGCCACCGCCACCACGGCGTCACCGCCCATCCACTCCACACGCCCAGAACAAGCAGAAACCAGGCAGCGCACACTTTTACCTCCCAGATCCGATGCCGACAACAAAGGGAACGACCCCGACGAAAGAGGATCTGCAGGACTCTTATTCGCGGTCTCCAACACGAACGTCGAAGAACTAGCAACTCACCTACACTAGCTACTACTGTTATACAAGTCGAACTCGGCGTCCAGCGACTCCCCCCACGGACGGCCAGGGCCGTCAGGAGGGGTGGCCGCCGGAGACGAGGTCGCCACATGCGAAAAAGAGTCGCCTCTCTCGTCCTGGGAGAGAAGGGGAGAGCACTTTCCCTTGGCCTAAACAGGGTTGCGCTACTATGTGATGGCTTCAAAAACAAGTGCTCTGATATGATCGCAAGTTTAGAATGCCAAAGGGGAATCCAACAGAAACAAAAAATCATTTCTATTCATATTGATATGATCGACAGTAGTTCGGTATACAGCCTCTAAAAAACAACTCTTGATACGAGTCTTGGCGTGAGAATAAAATTTTAGCTCTGAACCCCGGCATCGACACAAAACCAATGCCAAATTCTACTAATAGGCGCCCAGCGTAATTTTAGCTCCGCATGGTAAAGCATGCAGAGAAGCCTCTGAAGTTGGAACGCTGATCATTAAGATGCCTAGTAGGTCGGGATGGAAGAATCGACTTTCACCGAGTACGCGTGGATTCCACCCGCGACGTTGTAAATTTTTTGGAACCCCTGCAAAACGATGGGTCACCTTGTCAGACGATACAGTTATACGGAAATTAGTCTACACATAGGCAAGGGGTCCAATGATTTATTTGGGTACTTCAATTACCTGTGACTGCAGCCACTTGGCTACCTGCATCGAGCGCATGCCATGGTGACACTGAAACAAAGGGCAGAAGGCAAAGTTAGAAAGTGGCATATAACACACTAAAGCAGTTGCTATCAACTCATCAATCTTTATGTGTAGGGAATAGGAGTATTATATACTTCAGTCTTTTAGGTCACTGGCATTTATACAACAATTTTCATCGTAGTAACGAACTTACCAGAACATAAGTGTCCTTTTGAGGATTAAATTCATCCGTCATGACTGGTCCCCAGGTCCCAAATTGGCGGAGAGGTAGAACTTTGAAGCCTGGAAGGGATGCTCTCTCCCTGCAAAGCAACAAGTATAAAATCAGTATCAACTCCATCAGGATGACCCACTGGGTGAAAAATTAGGATAAGCAAACACAACGAACAGGGCCATCACGATAATACGTCCACAAAGCAAAAACCTGGTCCTGTATCAAACTTTAAATGATGAATCGTGGGATTCTGCAGCCCAATTTGGTCTCGCGAGTGTAAGGGGAATAACAGACTCTATAAGTCTGTAAAAGGATTTACACACTGCAACTCTATACAAGGCTGCAGACTATCTCGTTGTTCCAACAGTTTAATCCCAAGACAGTATACAAAGATGTTTTCGAACAACAACAAAGATGTTGAAACTGGTAACAGTTTTACACTTTAATTGTTCAGAAGGGACAAAATGAAATTCATTATCTACCAAAGTCTCAAAAGATGTGGACAAGTCCCACATTAATGTTCTTGTTCACCACATTAACCTCTATCATCTTCTCGTCAAAGTCAAGATTAAGACTGTTGCAAGAACTTTTGTGCTATTGAGCAAAATGCAAAATACTGGAGATGTATCTTGCATTATATCACGACATCATAAGAAGTTATACATCCATGTGACAAGGACTTCAAGTGAGCACACACACACAACATGCTTCGACACTTGGCGAAGTATAAGACATTTTTACTGTGTGATGTCAATACAATGGGTAATTTACTGGTGAGGTATGTGTTGTCACTATATATTCACTATATATTGCAGTCTAATCTACAATGTCACATTGAAGTCATACAGTCATACAAAAAACATCATGTGTGCTCTTACTTCGAAAATCCTTTGAATTAGTAACTGAACTCTTGAAGAATGTGCTTCAAAGTCAAAGAAAAAATGCACTCGGTGGAAGTCATCCGTGTACCACCCTCTCTTCAACCATTGCCTATCCATCCCGTAGCAACGCACGGGCATATTTCCTAGTATCTACCAAAGTCTCAAAAGATGTGGACAAGTCCCACATTAATGTTCTTGTTCACCACATTAACCTCTATCATCTTCTCGTCAAAGTCAAGATTAAGACTGTTGCAAGAACTTTTGTGCTATTGAGCAAAATGCAAAATACTGGAGATGTATCTTGCATTCCAGTTGTAGATGTGTGCTTTTCATACAGGCATCTATAATGAGTTAGTGAATGACTTAATATTTAAAATGTTGGATCCGTGTATTAACAATAAATGGGACATGGGTGCAATAGTGAAGAATCTTACACTTCATCAGGCTCCCGCACATCAATCAATTGAGATTCTTCAATAAAACTAGGATCTTGCATTTTTTCGTGAAGCTCCTCTGGTTGAATATCTTGCAGCAAGCATTGGTCCCTGCCATTTGGTGGCAAAAGATATGAATACCTATTCGTGTGTACCAAGATACAACATCATGTGTTGTTAGAACCATCTACCTCTCAGAGAGCACCTGCACTAAATGCCATCCAAATTTTGTCTTACACCGTACAACTTTATTCAAAGGAGCACTGAATGCTGCTTCTTCAAACTCTGGTACCTGCTCAAGTCAAGCAATAACATTCAAATTACTGCTGAACACATTGTACAGAGTACTGACAGAAACTGAAATATCAGTGGACAGACCCAGTGCTAGAAATTGAAATATCAGTATCTAACGAAAAAAATAGATGGACGTGGCAACAGATGAAAGGATGTGAGTTTCAGGAAATAAACTAGCTAATTCTAAGTTCTAACCAGACACTTAGATGGCTGCGGGCAGCAAGTCAGTCAAAAACAGTGAAATCGGTGGATTCAGATATGTATAGCGACATATAGAAGTGTTCAACAAGATGGATAACTTGTTTTAAGCTACCAGTTCCCCGCGAATATGCAAACAACCAAGAAACAGTACCAACAATAATATTTTACACGTTCATGTTTGCCAGTTGATGGTGTTGATAGCTCTTGATTATTTATAACTCAGAAAGAACTAAGTTCCACCACAGAAATCAAATAAATACAATGCTAAATACTAACAAAGATGTACTATGAAACAAAACATTTTCAGTTGTATCCTACATGGACATCATGACCGATGCCCAGCAAAGCTAGATAATCAGTGTAATTTCACTATGCAGCTTTGGTACATAGTTGTTCCAGCTGAACAATAATAATATGTGAAGTCCTACTACAATGCTCTACTACTAGTACACATACTACAAAAGCAAGTTAATGTTGTACCATCTGTCCCCTCCGAACCCACCCAAGCATACCGCCATTCTCTTTTGATGGACATAAGGAGTGCTCCACGGCTAAATCACTCAAGTCCGCCCCTGAAATTGAAAAACAAGAGTAAAAATCAATGATTTCTCAACAACAAAAACAAGCCAGCTACTGAGCACTTCAAATGTTTCCTACTCTTCAGTGTCAACTTTCCCATAGACATCTACATAAATCAATCATATATACACCATCCACATCAATGAGTTCAGCTCAGCATGTATGCTTAGCAATCAGCATTTGTTATATCATAACGCAGCCTAGAATTTAGATACGGAACATAAACAACAGCATGGATTGAATGCATTCAAGTGGAGAGGACCGTATAAAGCATAACTTTAGGACACCCATTTTGCAAGGGCCACATGTTGCTAAACACAGGATCATATGATTCGAATCTAGACTAATTAAATGTATCAGATGGTAGACAAAGCAAACAGAGCTAGTAAGCCGTACGAAAGGAAAAATCAACAACAAATTTGCACATTCACCTGATGCGATGCTCTTCTCCAAATCTACCAGAAGCCTGGCGTCCTTTTCGCCGACAAGCAGGTGCTGGACCAGCACCTCCTTCCCCTCCCTCGGAGCACTACTACTGGCAGCGGTGCAGAGAACTATCCAAACAGAGATTCATGTCAGCTTACCAGTAACCAATTCGGCGCCCCCAACTAATCACCCCCAAATCGACGCATACAATTGCAAGCATGGCTACGATAGAAGGAAGCAAAAAAATCCATAACTGAACAAAATGCTCCCCAATCTCCGTAGCTAACTGACGGGCACTCAAGAGATAGCGCTTGCCCTACCACTCACCCCTGGTGCCGGGCCTGGGGTGTTCGCCGGCGGGGCGCATGGCCGAGCCCCACGCCGCGGAGACGGGCCGCGCGGACGCGAGGAGCGAGAGGGCGGCGGGCGACGACGGCGCGGGGCTGGCGACGGCGAGGAGCGGGGCGCGGCGCGCGAGCCCGGAGAGGGAGGCGGCGGAGCACGGGGTGGGGTAGGGGCATGGGAGGCGCGCGGCCCTGGTGGCTCTGAGACCAAGCATGGCTGGCTGGCTGGCCGGCCGGCTAACTGTCGCCGTCGTCTTCACCGCGACGGAAGAGGAAGGCGGATGGGGAATATGCGGGAGCGACTAGGATAGAAAAAATGGGCCTTTGGTGGATATTTTTTAGTAGAAAAACTCAACGTGAGCCCTTGGATTGGAGTTGGACTGCTTGGATTCAATTTTTAAATAGATGCCGGAGAACAATGAGTTTTAGTAGAAAATAAAATGACAATGCTAAAATCCTGCCGACTGGTGGTTTGCTACAGATCCGCACGACCCGCGCGTCGTTGGATCTGGATCGCACGATCATGATTTTTTAACGGAAACTAACTGTAGCCCCACGTATGACGCGACATCTTACGGAAACTACCTCCCCGAAATCATGCTGATTATAACCTGCCCACCCGCACTCCTCTTTTTTCGCGCTGAATTAATTACATGCACGCCTGCACTTTTTTTTTCGAAAATGTTAACGCCCACACGTGTGGACGTTTGCACATCGCCCATACACCTCCATCACCACTCATTTTGCCACGTATGAATAGATGACATCAGCAGAATTTTTTTTTTGGTATTTGGCTTAAAAATGTTGTATCTCTTAAATAAAAAAGCGAACTAAAAATCCGTTTTCACCATTAAATCCGTCTCGACGAGATCTTCAAAACTAGACCCCATGTTGATATGTTTCGACGAATTTTTTTTTGCCAGAAGTTGCCACGCTGTTTACACTGCAGTTGCCATAGGGCTTAAACTAAAGTTGCCATGTGGCAATTTTAGTTTGTAGATCATGGCAATTTTAGTATTTTGATGATGGCAACTCCAGTACTTTGACCATGAAAATTATTTTTTGTATGAACCATGGCAATTTTACGTGCATGTATCATGACAATTTTAGTTTATGGTTCATGGCAAGTCTAGTTTCTTAATTCCTCGTTTTATAAATGTCAAAATTTACTTTTAAATGTAGAAGAAAATAGCTGAAACATATCATGGCAACTTCAGTGTAAACATCATGGCAATTCATATGCAATAGACATGGCAACTTTTAATCAAAAAAATTCATCAAAACATATCAACATGGGATCTAGTTTCGAAGATCTCATCGCGAGGGATTTAATGGTGAAAACGGATTTTTAATCGGATTTTTCGTTTAAGAGATAAAATATTTTAAAAACTGAAAATCCAAAAAGATTCCTGCATGCATGCATGCGATGACGTGGCAATCTGTTTACATTAGAGACGTGTGGTGCGTCTCCCTTCCTGCCACACGTGTGGCAGTTAGCGCGACCTTTTTTTCGCAGGTGCTAATAACTATCCAAATAGAGCAGGTTGGGCAATTAAAATTGTATGCGGGGGGCTTGAACTCAGCACCTGTAACATGTAGCTAAGGATGACCTTAATCCACTAACCACTCCACACTATGTATGTACATGTTAAGTTTGATAAACCTAAACTATTTCATCATGATATTTAGTACTGCATCTTCTATAAAACATACACTTTCCTTTTTAATTCCATGAGTTTTCTCTAGTTTATCTTTATTTGTTCCACTTTATGATGAAAATAGGTATCTCCGCCAACACCCGGATGACGATGTGGATGATTTTGGTGATGTGATCAACGATTCTTCTAAAGAATATTCAGTCCGAGAGGTAGGAGATGTTGACGAAGAGAAGGTGGTAGGTCGTCTCTGAAAGCCGGTAATTTTTGGGCCGCAAACGTGATAATTTACGTACAAACACCGTGATAATTTTAGCCCGAGGCGAAAGAAGTTGTTGAAATATACCAACCGGTAATTTCTATGTGAATAGCCTGGTAATTTATGCACCGTGGGCCTGATAACTTACATGCAAACATGATGATAACTTCTAAACCAGAAAAAGTTGATGAAATGTACCCCAGTAATTCCTTTGTGAATATCATGATTTACACACCGCAAACATGATAACTTTTCCCTCCGTAGGGGGGGGGGTGATGAGATATAACCTTGATAACTTCTCTGTAAATATGATGATAGTTTACGCATCACTGCCCTAATAACTTACGTACAAACATCGCGATAAGTTTTGATCGGGGTGAGGGGGGGGGTGCTGAAAACACACAACCCGGTAACTTTCAAGTAAATAGCATGATAATATACACACCACATATCTGATAACTGTTGGAAATATGCCCTAGAGGCAATAATAAATTAGTTATTATTATATTTTCTTATTCATGATAATATCCATGCTATAATTGTATTGATAGGAAACTCAGATACATGTGTGGATACATAGACAACACCATGTCCCTAGTAAGCCTCTAATTGACTAGCTCGTTCATCAATAGATGGTTACAGTTTCCTGACCATGGACATTGGATGTCGTTGATAACGGGATAACATCATTAGAGAATGATGTGATGGACAAGACCCAATCCTAAGCCTAGCACAAAGATCGTAGTTCATATGCTAAAGCTTTTCTAATGTCAAGTATCATTTCCTTAAACCATGAGATTGTGCAACTCCTGGATACCGTAGGAATGCTTTGGGTGTACCAAACGTCACAACGTAACTGGGTGGCTATAAAAGTGCACTACAGATATCTCCGAAAGTGTCTGTTGGGTTGGCACGAATCGAGACTGGGATTTGTCACTCCGTGTGACGGAGAGATATCTCTGGGCCCACTCGGTAGGACATCATCATAATGTGCACAATGTGATCAAAGAGTTGATCGCGGGATGATGTGTTACAGAACGAGTAAAGAGACTTGCCGGTAACGAGATTGAACAAGGTATCGGCATACCGACGATCGAATCTCGGGCAAGTACAATACCGCTAGACAAAGGGAATTGTATACGGGATTGATTGAGTCCTTGACATCGTGGTTCATCCGATGAGATCATCGTGGAACATGTGGGAGCCAACATGGGTATCTAGATCCCGTTGTTGGTTATTGATCGGAGAACGTCTCGGTCATGTTTGCATGGTTCCCGAACCCGTAGGGTCTACACACTTAAGGTTCGATGACGCTAGGGTTATAAAGGAAGTTTGTATGTGGTTACCGAATGTTGTTCGGAGTCCCGGATGAGATCCCGGACGTCACGAGGAGTTCCGGAATGGTCCGGAGGTAAAGATTTATATATGGGAAGTCCTGTTTTGGTCACCGGAAAAGTTTCGGTTTTTCTGGTAACGTACCGGGACCACCGGGAGGGTCCCGGGGGTCCACCAAGTGGGGCCACCAACCCCGAAGGGCTGCATGGGCCAAGTGTGGGAGGGAACCAGTTCCAGGTGGGCTGGTGCGCCCCGCACAAGGGGCCCAAGGCACAGGGGAGAGTGGGAGGGGCAAACCCTAGGGCAGATGGGCCCTAAGGCCCACCCCAGGCGCGCCTCCCCTCTCTCCCCCTCTGGCCGCCACCCAGATGGGATCTGGGGGCTGCCGCCACCCCTGGGGAGGGAACTCTAGAGGGGGCGCAGCCCCCTCCCCTCCTCCTATATATACTTGAGGGTTTTGGGGCTGCCAACAGATGAGTTCCACCTCTCCCTGGCGCAGCCCTACCTCTCTCCCTCCTCCTCTCCCGTGGTGCTTGGCGAAGCCCTGCTGGACTACCATGCTCCTTCATCACCACCACGCCGTTGTGCTGCTGCTGAATGGAGTCTTCCTCAACCTCTCCCTCTCTCCTTGCTGGATCAAGGCATGGGAGACGTCACCGGGCTGTACGTGTGTTGAACGCGGAGGTGCCGTCCATTCGGCACTAGGATCTCCGGCGATTTGGATCACGACGAGTACGACTCCTTCAACCCCGTTCTCTTGAACGCTTCCGCTTAGCGATCTACAAGGGTATGTAGATGCACTCTCCTTCCCCTCGTTGTTGGTTTCTCCATAGATAGATCTTGGTGACACGTAGGAAAATTTTGAATTTCTGCTACGTTCCCCAACAGTGGCATCATGAGCTAGGTCTATTGCGTAGATTCTTTGCACGAGTAGAACACAAAGTAGTTGTGGGCATTGATCTTGTTCAATATGCTTACCATTACTAGTCCAATCTTGTTTCGACGGTATTGTGGGATGAAGCGGCCCGGACCGACCTTACACGTACTCTTACGTGAGACAGGTTCCACCGACTGACATGCACTTGGTGCATAAGGTGGCTAGCAGGTGCCAGTCTCTCCCACTTTAGTCGGAACGGATTCGATGAAAAGGGTCCTTATGAAGGGTAAATAGCAATTGGCATATCACGTTGTGGTTTTGCATAGGTAAGAAACGTTCTTGCTAGAAACCCATAGCAGCCACGTAAAACATGCAAACAACAATTAGAGGACGTCTAACTTGTTTTTGCAGGGTATTGCTATGTGATGTGATATGGACAAGAAGAATGTGATGAATGATATGTGATGTATGAGATTGATCATGTTCTTGTAATAGGAATCACGACTTGCATGTCGATGAGTATGACAACCGGCAGGAGCCATAGGAATTGTCTTTATTTATTGTATGACCTGCGTGTCATTGAACAACGCCATGTAATTACTTTACTTTATTGCTAACCGGTAGCCATAGTAGTAGAAGTAATAAGTTGGCGAGACAACTTCATGAAGACACGATGATGGAGATCATAATGATGGATATCATGGTGTCATGCCGGTGACGATGATGATCATGGAGCCCCGAAGATGGAGATCAGAAGGAGCAAAATGATATTGGCCATATCATGTCACTTTTTGATTGCATGTGATGTTTATCATGTTTATGCATCTTATTTGCTTAGAACGACGTTAGTAAATAAGATGATCCTTCATTAAAATTTCAAGAAAGTGTTCCCCCTAACTGTGCACCATTGCGAAAGTTCGTCGTTTCGAAGCACCACGTGATGATCGGGTGTGATAGATTCTTACGTTCACATACAACGGGTGTAAGCCAGATTTACACACGCGAAACACTTAGGTTAACTTACGAGCCTAGCATGTACAGACATGGCCTCGGAACACAAGAGACCGAAAGGTCGAGCATGAGTCGTATAGTAGATACGATCAACATGAAGATGTTCACTGATGATGACTAGTCCGTCTCACGTGATGATCGGACACGACCTAGTTGACTCGGATCATGTAATCACTTAGATGACTAGAGGGATGTCTATCTGAGTGGGAGTTCATAAGATGAACTTAATTATCCTGAACATAGTCAAAAGATCTTTGCAAATTATGTCGTAAGCTCGCGTTTTAGTTCCACTGTTTAGATATGTTCCTAGAGAAAAATATAGTTGAAAGTTGACAGTAGCGATTATGCGGACAGAAGAAAGCTTATGTCCTTAATGCACCGCTCAGTGTGCTTAACCCCAAACATCGTCTATGGATGTTGCGAACATCGGACATACACGTTTTGATAACTACGTGATAGTTCAGTTAAACGGTTTAGAGTTGAGGCACCAAAGATGTTTTTGAAACATCGCAGAACATATGAGATGTTTCGAGGGCTGAAATTGGGATTTCAGGCTCGTGCCCACGTCAAGAGGTATAAGACCTCCGACGATTTTCTTAGCCGGCAAACTAAGGGAGAAAAGTTCAATCGTTGAGCTTGTGCTCAGATTGTCTGAGTGCAACAATCACTTGAATCGAGTGGGAGTTGATCTTCCAGATGAGATAGTGATGTTTATCCAAAGTCATTGCCACCAAGCTGCAAGAGCTTCGTGATGAACTATAACATAGCAGGGATAGATATGATGATCCTTGAGGTATTCGCGATGTTTGACACCGCGAAAGTAGAAATCAAGAAGGAGCATCAATTGTTGATGGTTGGTGAAACCACTAGTTTCAAGAAGGGCAAGGGCAAGAAGGGATACTTCATGAAACGGCAAATCAGCTGCTGCTCTAGTGAAGAAACCCAAGATTGAACCCAAACTCGAGACTAAGTGCTTCTGTAATAAGGGGAACAACCACTGGAGCAGAATTACCCTAGATACTTGGTAGATGAGAAGGCTGGAAAAGTCGATATAAGTATATTAGATATACATTATGTTAATGTGTACTTTACTAGTACTCCTAGTAGCACCAGAGTATTAGATACCGGTTCGGTTGCTAAGTGTTAGTAACTCGAAATAAAAGCTACGAAATAAACGGAGACTAGCTAAAGGTGAGCTGACGATATGTGTTGGAAGTGTTTCCAAGTTTGATGTGATCAAACATCGCACGCTCCCCCTACCATCAAGATTAGTATTAAACCTGAATAATTGTCATTTAGTGTTTGCGTTGAGCATAGACATGATTGGATTATGTCTATCGCAATACGGTTATTCATTTAAGGAGAATAATGGGTACTCTATTTATTTGAATAATACCTTCAATGGTCTTGCACCTAAAGGAATGGTTTATTGAATCTCGATCGTAGTGATACACATTTTCATGCCAAAAGATATAAGATAGTAATGATAGTACCACTTACTTGTGGCACTGCCATGTAAGTCATATTGGTATAAAACGCATGAAGAAGCTCCATGTTGATGGATCTTTGGACTCACTCATCTTTGAAAAGTTTGAGACATGCGAACCATGTCTATTGGTGCATACGCATGAAGAAACTCCATGCAGATGGATCGTTTAGACTCACTTGATTTTGAATCACTTGAGATATGCAAATCATACCACATGGACAAGATGACTGAAAGGCCTCGGTTTCAGTAAGATGGAACTAGATAGCAACTTGTTGGAAGTAACACATTTTGATGTGTGCAGTCCAATGAGTGATGAGGCATGCAGTGAATATCGTTATATTCTTACTTCACAAATGATTCGAGTAGATGTTGAGTATATTTACTTGATGAAACACAAGTCTGAATTATTGAATGGTTCAAGTAATTTCAGAGTGAAGTTTAAGATCTTCGTGACAAGAGGATAGAATGTCTATGATATGATCATAGAGATGAATATCTGAGTTACGAGTTTTGGCACACAATTAAGACATTGTGGAAATTGTTTCACAATTAATACCGCCTGGAACACCATAGTGTGATGGTGTGTCCGAACATCATAGTAGCACCCTATTAGATATGGTGCGTACCATGATGTCTCTTATTGAATTACCACTATCGTTCATGGGTTAGGCATTAGAAACAACCGCACTCACTTTAATAGAGCACCACGTAATTCCGTTGAGACGACACCGTTTGAACCATGGTTTGGAGAAACCTAAGTTGTCGTTTCTTAAAAGTTTGGGGCTGCGACGCTTATGTGAAAAAAGGTTTCAGGTCGATAAGCTCGAACCCAAAGCGGATAAAATGCATCTTCATAGGACACCCAAAACGGTTGGGTATACCTCCTAATTCAGATCCGAAAGCAATAGGGATTGTTTCTTGAATCGGGTCCTTTCTCGAGGAAAGGTTTGTCTTGAGAATTGAGTGGGAGGATGGTGGAGACTTGATGAGGTTATTGAACCGTCACTTCAACAAGTGTGTAGCAGGGCACAGGAAGTTGTTCCTGTGGCACCTACACCAATTGAAGTAGAAGCTTATGATAGTGATCATGAAGTTTTGGATCAAGTCACTACCGTACCTCGTAGGGTGACAAGGATGCGTACTACTTCAGAGTGGTACAGTAATCCTGTCTTGAAGGTCATGTTGCTAGACAACAATGAACCTACGAGCTATGGAAAAGCGATGGTGGGCCCAAATTCCGACAAATGGTTAGAAGCCATGAAATCCGAGATAGGATCCATGTATCAGAACAAAGCATGGACTTTGGTGGACTTGCCCAATGATCGGCAAGCCATTGAGATAAATGGATCTTTAAGAAGAAGACGGACGTGGACGGTAATGTCACCGTCTATGAAGCTTGACTTGTGGTGAAGAGTTTTTCACAAGTTCAAGGAGTTGACTACGATGAGTTTTTCTCATCCGTAGCGATGCTTAAGTCCGTCAGAATCATGTTAGCATTAGCTGCATTAATGAAATCTGGCAATGGATGTCAAAACGAGTTTCCTTACCAGTTTTCGTAAGGAAAGGTTGTATGTGATACAATCAGAAAGTTTTTGTCGATCCTAAGGATGCTAAAAGGTATGCTAGCTCCAGCGATCCTTCTAAGGACTGGAGTAAGCATCTCAGAGTCGGAATATGTACTTTGATAAGATGATCAAAGATTTTGGGTTTATACAAATTTATGAGAAACTTGTATTTCCAAGGAAGTGAGTGGGAGCACTATAGAATTTCTGATAAGTATATGTTGTAAACATATTGTTGATTAGAAATGATGTAGAATTTCTAGAAAGCATATAGAGTTATTTGAAAAGTGTTTTTCAATGGAAAACCTGGATTAGGCTACTTGAACAATAAGCGCCAAGATCTATAAGATAGATCAAAATGCTTAATAATACTTTTAAATGAGCACATACCTTGACATGATCTTGAAGGTGTTCAAGATGGATCAGTCAAAGAAGGAGTTCTTGCCTGAGATGTGAGGTATGAAGTTAAGACTTAAAGCTCGACCACGGCAGAAGAGAGAAAGGACGAAGGTCGTCCCCTATGCTTTAGACGTAGGCTCTATAGTATGCTATGCTGTGTATCGCACCTGATGTGTGCCTTGCCACATGTCTGTCAAGAGGGTACAAAGGTGATCAAGGAATGGATCACCAGATAGCGGTCAAAATTATCCTTAGAGGAATAAGGATATGTTTCTCGATTATGGAGGTGATAAAGAGTTCAGCGTAAAGGGTTACGACGATGCAAGCTTTAACACCTATCCGAGTGACTCTGAGTGGCAAACCGGATACGTATAGTGGAGCAACCATTTGGAATAGCTCCAAGTGGAGCATGAAAGCAGCATTTACAATATGACCTAGAGATTTGCGAAGTACGTACGGATCTGAATGTTACAGACCCGTTGACTAAAACTTCTCTCACAAGAAAAACATGATCAAACTCCAGAACTCATTGAGTCTTAATCACATGATGATGTGAACTAGTTTAATGACACTAGTAAACTCTTTGGATGTTGGTCACATGGCGATGTGACGTATGAGTGTTAATCACATGGCGATGTGAACTAGATTATTGACTCTAGTGCAAGTGGGAGACTGTTGGAAATATGCCCTAGAGGCAATAATAAATTAGTTATTATTATATTTCCTTGTTCATGATAATCGTTTATTATCCATGCTATAATTGTATTGATAGGAAACTCAGATACATGTGTGGATATATAGACAACACCATGTCCCTAGTAAGCCTCTAATTGACTAGCTCGTTGATCAATAGATGGTTACGGTTTCCTGACCATGGACATTGAATGTCGTTGATAACGGGATCACATCATTAGAGAATGATGTGATGGACAAGACCCAATCCTAAGCCTAGCACAAAGATCGTAGTTCATATGCTAAAGCTTTTCTAATGTCAAGTATCATTTCCTTAGACCATGAGATTGTGCAACTCCTGGATACCGTAGGAATGCTTTGGGTGTACCAAACGTCACACCATAACTGGGTGGCTATAAAGGTGCACTATAGGTATCTCTGAAAGTGTCTGTTGGGTTGGCACGAATCGAGACTGAGATTTGTCACTCCGTGTGACGGAGAGGTATCTCTGGGCCCACTCGGTAGGACATCATCATAATGTGCACAATGTGATCAAAGAGTTGATCATGGGGTGATGTGTTACGGAACGAGTAAAGAGACTTGCCGGTAACGAGATTGAACAAGGTATCGGCATACCGACGATCGAATCTCGGGCAAGTACAATACCGCTAGACAAAGGGAATTGTATACGGGATTGATTGAGTCCTTGACATCGTGGTTCATCCGATGAGATCATCGTGGAACATGTGGGAGCCAACATGGGTATCCAGATCCCGCTGTTGGTTATTGATCGGAGAACGTCTCGGTCATGTCTGCATGGTTCCCGAACCCGTAGGGTGTACACACTTAAGGTTCGATGACGCTAGGGTTATAAAGGAAGTTTGTATGTGGTTACCGAATGTTGTTCAGAGTCCCGGATGAAATCCCGGACGTCACGAGGAGTTCCGGAATGGTCCGGAGGTAAAGATTTATATATGGGAAGTCCTGTTTTGGTCACCGGAAAAGTTTCGGGTTTTTCCGGTAACGTACCGGGACCACCGGGAGGGTCCCGGGGGTCCACCAAGTGGGGCCACCAACCCCGGAGGGCTACATGGGCCAAGTGTGGGAGGAAACCAGCCCCAGGTGGGCTGGTGTGCCCCTCACAAGGGGCCCAAGGCACAGGGAAGAGTGGGAGGGGGCAAACCCTAGGGCAGATGGGCCCTAAGGCCCACCCCAGGCGCGCCTCCCCTCTCTCCCCCTCTGGCCGCCACCCAGATGGGATCTGGGGGCTGCCGCCACCCCTGGGGAGGGAACCCTAGAGGGCGCGCAGCCCCCTCCCCTCCCCCTATATATACTTGAGGGTTTTGGGGCTGCCAACAAATGAGTTCCACCTCTCCCTGGCGCAGCCCTACCTCTCTCCCTCCTCCTCTCCCGCGGTGCTTGGCGAAGCCCTGCTGGACTACCACGCTCCTCCATCACCACCACGCCGTTGTGCTGCTGCTGGATGGAGTCTTCCTCAACCTCTCCCTCTCTCCTTGCTGGATCAAGGCATGGGAGACGTCACCGGGCTGTACGTGTGTTGAACGCGGAGGTTCCGTCCGTTCGGCACTAGGATCTCCGGCGATTTGGATCACGACGAGTACGACTCCTTCAACCCCGTTCTCTTGAACGCTTCCGCTTAGCGATCTACAAGGGTATGTAGATGCACTCTCCTTCCCCTCGTTGCTGGTTTCTTCATAGATAGATCTTGGTGACACGTAGGAAAATTTTGAATTTCTGCTACGTTCCCCAACAATAACTTAATTACAAACTCTGTGATAACTTATGGCTCGGGAGGAAAAGTGTTTGAAAACATAACAGGTAAGTTCTGTATAAAGAACATGGTAAAGTATGCACAACAAAGTTGATAACTCACATACAAACACCATGGTAACTTTTGTGACCCCAAAAAATCTTCATCAAACAACGTGTTTGATGAAATATCCCCCTGGTAACTTTTTATGTGAATAACATGGTAATTCAAACATCGCATACCAGATAACTTATGTACCTCGGTACTTACAACTTTGGCATGGGGAAGGCAGTGGCGTAGCCAGGATTTCGATCCAGGGTGGTCCAACTGACACAATTTTTTGGACAAGAATACAACATGCTATCTTTTGAATATAGAATTTATCAAAAGCACAAATCAATAAAAGGATGCAATGTCTCCAACCCTCTTCTTTTTGCAACATTTCTATAATACTCGCTCCGTCCAAAAAAAATGTGTCCCTCAAATAGATGTATCTAGCAACAAGTTAGTGGTAGATACATCTATTTGAGGGACAAACTTGGGACAAACTTTTTCGTACGGAGGGAGTATCTTTTAATCAGTGAAACTCTCAATCGGAGTGAATCTATTATAATCAATTTCCAGTTCAAGCATTAATATAGACAAACCCAGAAAGCAAAAAAAAGAAGTTGAGATTTGCACTCTCAGTTAAGCTTATTCAAACCATGAAAGGAAAAATTGTGAACATACTTGGAAAGAGATGAGAACTTAAAAAGAATAGATGTGTTGACATCGGTCGGTCGGTGCACTTGCTCAGCGGCTCAAGCTGCCGTAAACGCACCCCCCCACACACACACACCCCGACACCCTGCCTTCGACTGCCGGATGCCACACAACACCGGGAAACCAACCCCTCTACCTGCAGCATGCTGCCGGCCGCCTGCGTTGCCCCATGCCATGTTGTCTCTGCTAGCTAGCTGTAGCCATTCGGGAGGAATCAGGAGCGTCGAAGCTCAGAATAAGTTGCATCTCCATACATTTAGTCAGGAACGGAAGTTGAGAACGATCAGCAGGCAGATTAGCCTTGTGCAAGTACTTGGAAATGGTAATGTGGCTCCCGTAGCTGGCCTATGTTTTCTCTCTCTCTCTCTCTCTCTCTCTGAATGCTAAAAAATATTACTCATGGGCTGATGGTGGGCCAAATCCCATGGACCACCCTGGCCACTCTGTGGCTACGCCACTGGGGGAAGGGGTTGATGAAATATCCCCTCGGTAACTTTTGTGTAATAGCATGGTAACTCATACACCGCAGACCTGATAACTTATGTACCTCGGTCCCGATAACTTTAGCGAGGGGGTTGTTTTAAAACATCCCCCTGATAACCTTCGCGTAAATAGTTTGATCCCCTACACATCGTATACGTGATAACTCACGCACAGACACCGCAGTAACTTTAACCTAAGCTAATAAGAAGGTTGAAGAAACCAGGTTATAACCCAGTAATATATGTGTAAGCAACATGGTAACATATGTAGCACATGCATGATTACTTATGTAGGCTAGTCGTGGTAACTTTTGATCTGAGAAAAAAGTTGTCGGAACATATCAACATGGTATCTAGTCTCAAAGCTCTCGTCGTGACATATTTTTTTTATGTGATA
>NC_057798.1:84429876-84433176 GCF_018294505.1 Triticum aestivum
GGGGGGGGTGGATATAGGATTACATCATCTTTTCTGTCCTCTAATTAATTCATTTGCACGTGGGGAAAAGGTTAAAGGACCATTTTTATGCCCGATAATTTCTATATAAACAAGATGGTAACTTAGTTATCACAGATGTGATAACTTCCTCAGCCTGGGCCTGGTAACTTTTGACCCCCAAAAAAAGTCGTCGAAACATATCAACATGGGATCTAGTTTCGAAGGTCTCATCGTCACGAATCTTTTATGTGAAAATGGTTTTTCAATCGGAGCGACGGTTAGAGCTACAAAAGATTTTGAATTCTGAATTTAAATGAAATAATTGCTGACATCAGCTATTTCGTTTCACATGCATGCATACATACATGCATACTCTAATCATCAGAATACATCAGAATATAATTGTTTCCTTCGTTTACTCCTCATGCATTGCGCGTTGAATACCGATGCCTGGGCATGTGAATAAGAATAGCAGTAGTCGTGCGGATCTGTTGCTAGTGACCAGTCGACTGGTCGTTAGCACAGTCCAAAATAAAAACCACTAGTAGAATGTCCGTGCGTTGCTACGGGCTACAATGCATACAAATGATTAAGGTTGTCTCCAATGTCAAAGCTCACTTCTCCCTCACGCGTTCGGCCATGTTCAAACGGGTGCCCAGCAGACTCCTCAAATTCAACCGTCCGGGCCGCCCCAAATCCAACTCATATGTGTGAAAGAAATGTAGTTGTCGGGACTATTCACCATGTTATCTCCAACACGTTGTTCCAACACAAGAACTCCACCATACAACACACCCTTCCCACTCGGTTTCCTTGTAGCGGGACTTTTTTGCTGGAACCTTGTCCATTAAAACCGGATGACGCGTGTAGAAGATTATAGGATGCAACTCAATTGTATTCATGGGAGTCTATTACAATATATACAGGGGATGTCCTACGAGCCAGGGAGGCGTCGGTGCCGTGGCAGACGTGGTGGCCGGGGCGATGGCTCAAGTACGAACCATTGATTAATGTTGTTTGGCTTACAAAGTTTTATACAATTTTGTTCTTTTGTTTTGTTGTGAACAGGTGAAATATCTTGCAGTGATACTCGCATGTGTTTAGTTGAGAGATTGGCGCTCAAAATGTACTTGTTCAGGATCAGGAACAAAAACTTGGGTGATATGAAATCACTATGCTCTTTGGTCCAGATATCCCCACCTCATAATGACCTGCTCTTAAAAATGACAACATCTATTTTTATACCCAAATCGCCACAACTATCATCATTTCTTCATGCCTTATTTAGGTGTTAACTGCAAAGTGCCCGACCAATAAGACTCGGATACAAAATTTCCATCAGCATTCGAGCTACCTATATATATCCACATAAAATCGTAAAGAGTTATCGTAAAAGATGCTTTCAAACAGCTGAAACATCGTGAGGATGAGCAATCCTACCTCGAAATCACTCATAAGAAAAACTTCCCACGCATCTTAGTTGATACAAAATCTGGCCATCAGAATAACTGACGCATCACACTTCCAAGTTAACATCTAGATTCGTCATATGATCCATCACAACTATCATTCTAGATAAAATCTAAACCAATGGCAAAAAAAAATGACTACACTTGAATCATCTTCAACTTTGAAGTAAAATTAACAATGAAAAAAACACTTACTCAAAAATTTGTATAACCAAAACTGAAAGAAGCCTATACATTGATAAACAAGATTTCAAGATGCAACAAGAATTCATCCTTCAATGGATAATGGACCAATCCAGCATTTGACTAGCGCCTCAGCGCCCTACCCCATGGCAGAGAGGCGACGAGGTCCTGGACCTCGCCCCCGTGTCGACCACACCCACAACCGGTGATCGAATCCGCAAGCTCTAATCTCCCTAGCGCGTGACAGAAAGAGAGCATTCAAAAACTAAAAAAATGAGAGTCCCAATACTGATCTGATGGCTTATCCGCCTTTTATGCTTAGTGCATTCTCTCTCATAGAACATAAAAATGGAAGTTTCAAGATTGAGAAACAGAAATATTGTAGGCTTATAGAGCTAGCTCCGAGCACTGAACTGAAGAAGCAGGACATGGTTACTAAAAAACCACATCAACTATGTCATCTCCACTTATACTTTCAAAAAAAGCAAAACATATAGCTTGCTCAGAATATAAATGTAACCAAGCAGATGGTCCACAAGTTGGACACCGATTCTGTTTTGCACATTAGATCTCACTACGGAAGGAGAAAAACTCTGCAAAACAACTAGATCTGAAAATTGAACTGAAGAAGTACAGAACATGGTGCTGAAATCAAAGCCAAACAAAGGGAACTGCCTGTCAATCCACTGTGCATCCCTCCACACAAATTTTAGCAGTGTACAATCCATAAAGCATAGATGCAGGAATGCTGAAATCATTGCAGCACGCAGGGCGCAGAGCTACAGAGGTAAAAAAATCCTCACTGCCTGTGGCGACGTAACTCGGATGGCAAAAACAGAAATCTGAAGGACAAAAATTTCAACGGAGCAAGAAATCCAAACCAGTCGACTGAAATTTAGCAGAAATGAAGGCCAAAGACAGGGACAGATATACCAAAGAGCCAAGACTAAAACTTGACAAAAGTAGTACTGCAATCTGCTCATGTCTGAGACACGCGGGCCCCAAAATTATAGCAAAATTTTTTTTTACAGCGCCAAGGAGGTTATAATGCAACTTTCCTATTTTGCGCCAAGTGAAAAATAGCCTGTGTATCTTGTACTCGTACTATTCAGGGATGCACAAGCAAACAGATTCACAACATAGTGCTCCTACAGATCAGCTAGGCCAAGATGGATATAAAATCAAATGTAAGTGGCTCACAGATGCTGGATCTGTATGCTGAAACATACCAGGTCAGATGGGGCACATAAGCTGGCAACAAGGACTGAATTAGAGCCCTGCTCAAAGATGGACGAAAGGACACATCTTATTTTATTTCGAAAAAATAGATTGGTCAGATAGTTTGTTTTTGTCGAAAGAGAAGCTATTTCAGCTTAGTCTATGTCCAACTAGCCGCAGCTAAGCCAACACACATGCTGACAGATGTCTTTCAGCCCCGGATGAGCTATTCAAATGATGCAGGTTTGTAACTGTATATATAGCTGCCAAAGCAGATCACCACCAGTGGCGGAGCCAGGAATTATGGATCAGGGGGGTCAAATGACTCAAACTCTTCATAACAGGGGCAAACAATACTATTACATGTATTTTTGTATAAATTGTACACTGTTCATCTACTAACTACCAGCAAATCAGTGATCTTAGGGAG